>NC_090353.1:38798160-38965612 GCF_035084215.1 Heptranchias perlo
GGGAGAGGGATAAACCCGGCAATTACAGGCCAGCCAGCCTAACGTCGGTGGTGGGGAAACTTTATAATCCGGGACAAAATTAATTGGCACTTGGAAAAGTATAGGCTAATAAATGAAAGTCAGCACGGATTTGTTAAAGGAAAATCATGTTGGACTAACTTGATTGAGTTCTTTGATTAAGTAACGGAGAGGGTTGATGAGGGCAGTGCGGCTGATGTTGTGTATATGGACTTTCAAAAGGCATTTGATAAAGTGCCACATAATAGACTTGTTAGCAAAATTAAAGCCCATGGGATTAAAGGGACAGTGGCAGCGTGGATACAAAATTGGCTAAAGGACAGAAAGTGGAGAGTAGTGGTGAACGGTTGTTTTTCAGACTGGAAGGAAGTATACAGTGGTGTTCCCTGGGGGTCAGTATTCGGACCACTGCTCTTTTTGATATATATTAATGACCTGGACTTGGGTATAGAGGGTACAATTTTAAAGTTTGCAGATGACACAAAACTCGGAAATGTAGTAAACAATGTGGAAGATAGTAACAGACTTCAGGAGGACAGAGACAGACTGGTGAAATGGGCAGACACATGGCAGATGAAATTTAATGCAGGGAAGTGTGAAGTGATGCATTTTGGTAGGAAGAATGAGGAGAGGTAATATAAACTAAATGGAACAATTTTAAAGGTGGTGTGGGAACAGAGAAACCTGAGGGTGAACATACACAAATCTTTGAAGGTGGCAGGACAAGTTGAGAAGGCAGTTTAAAAAAGCATATGGAATCCTGGGCTTTATAAATAGTCATAGAGTACAAAAGCAAGGAAGTTATGCCTCAAGGAAATAGTATTCAAAAAAATAATGGCACTAAAGACTGACAAATCTCTAGGACCTGATGGTTTCTACCCCGGAGGGTCTTAAAGGAAGTGGATAAGGAAATTGCAGGGTTTTTAAGGAAGGTGGTGAGGAAATTTCAGATGTTTTAGCCATAATCTTCCAAAGCTTTAAATAACTGACCGCTAACATGGCAGGGCAGCTGGGGCCCATCGCATGCACATCCTGCGCCATGTGGGAACTCCAGAACACTTTGTGTGTTCTGGAAAATCATGTGTGCAGGAAGTACCGCCAACTGCTTGAGCTCGAGCTCAGAGTTTCTGAGCTTGAGGGACAGCTGGTATCACTATAGTGCATACAGGAAGCTGAGAATTTTGTGGATACCACAGCTACAAAGAATTCAGATGGAGAGGGAGTGGGTGACTACCAACAGACTAGAAGGAACAGGCAAGCAGTGCCGGAGTTCCCTGGGAGTATGACACTCTCAAATCGGTATTCTGTGTTGAATACCTCGGGGGAATGCAGTCAGGAGCGAATCCATGGCACCATGGGAGACTTGGCTGCACAGGGGGCTCAAGAAATGCAGTTGTTATAGTGGATTCGATAGGGGGATAGACGGGTGTTTCTGCAACCGCCAACGTGATGCATTGCCTCCCTGGTGCAAGGGTAAAGTACATCACTGCAAGGGTGCAGAACATTTTGAAGCGGGAAGGGGAACAGAAGTCTTGGTCCATATGGAAACCAATGACATAGGAAGGAAAAGGGTTGGGGTCATGTAGTCAGAGTTTCAGAAGGTAGGGAGGAAGTTAAAAAGCAAGACCTCAAAGGTAGTAATCTCTGGATTACTCCCAGTGCTAAGCACTAATGACTATAGGAATAGGAGGATAGGACAGGTTAATGCATGCCTGGAGAATGGTATGGTGGTGGGGGGCTTCAGATTCCTGGGGCATTGAGACCAGTTCTGGGGCAGGAAGGACTTGTACAGCTGGACGGATTGCACCTCAACAGAGCTGGGACCAATGCCCTCGTGGGGAGGTTAACTAGTGCTGTGGGGGAGGGTTTAAACTAATTTGCAGGGGGATGGGCACCAAGATGAAACATTAGAGAGGAGAAACAAGGTGCACAGAGGACTGGGAGGGACAAATAAAACTAGAGTAAAGAATAGTTCAGAAATAGGAGGGTTCAGACAGGGGGCAAATGCGAGGCAGTCGATGAGATTAGAGTGCATGTGCGTAAATGCAAGTAGCACGGTCAATAAGGTTGGTGAGCTGCAGGCTTAAGTAGCCACATGGGACTATGATATAGAGGCAATAACAGATTCCTGGCTCAAAGGGGAGGATTGGATACTTAATATTCCTGGCTACAAGGTATTCAGGAAAAAATAGGGAAGGAAAGAAAGGAGGGAGGTGGCAGTATTGATCAAAGAACTGGAAAGGGATGATGTAGTTGAGGGGTCAAAGACAGAATCTATTTGGTTAGAATTAAGGAACAATAGAGGAGCTATTAACTACTGGGTGTATACTATAGGCCACCAAATATTGAGAAGGAGATAAAGGAGAACATTTACAGACAAATTACAGAAAGATGCAAGAACTATAGAGTATTATTCCAATATAGACAGGGACAGAAACAGTGTAAAGGGCAAAGAGGGGGAGGAATTCCTGAAATGTGTACAAGGGAACTTTCTTGAACAGTGTGTTTCCAGCCTAATGAGGAAGGAAGCAGTGCTGGATCTAGTTCTGGGTATGAAGTGGAGGATATTTCAGTGGGGGAGCATTTGGGGAACAGTGATCATAATATCATTATGTTTAGAATAGTCATGGAAAAGGACAAGGAACAATCAAATGTGAAAATACTTAAATGGAGGAGGGCTAATTTCAGTGAGTTGAAAAGGGATCTTGCCCAGGTGGATTGGAATCAAAAATTGTTAGGCAAAACAGTAATTGAACAATGGAGGCCTTCAAGGAGGAGATGGTTCGGGTAAAGAGTAGACACATTCCCATGAGGGAGAAAGGAAGCACATCCAAATCTAGAGCTCCCTGGATGACTAAAGATATAGAGATTAAAATGAAACATAAAAATGAGACTTATGACAAATGTATGGTTCATAATACAGGAGAGAACTAAACTGAATACAGAGAAGATCTAAAAAAGGAAATAAGAGGGGCAAAGAGAGAGTATGAGAATAGATTAGAGGCAGAGGGCATGGCTGAGGTACTAAATGAATTCTTTGGATCTGTCTTCACTAGAGAAGAGGATGCTGCCAATGTCACAGTAAAGGAGGAGGTTGTAGCGATATTGGATAGGATAAAAGTAGATAAAGAGGAGGTACTTAAAGGATTGGCAGTACTCAGAGTAGAAAAGTCATCCGGTCCAGATGTGATGCATCCTTGGTTACTGAGGGAAGTAAGGGTGGAAATTTCCACCGAGTCTGACCATAATCTTTGAATCCTCCTTAGATATGGGTTTGGTGCCAGAGGACTGGAGGATTGCAAATTTTACACCCCTGTTCAAAAAAGGGGAGAGGGACAAACTCGGCAACTGCAGGCCAGTCAGCCTAAGGTCGGTGGTAGAAAAACTTTGAGACAGTAATCCGGGACAAAATAAATTGGCACTTGGAAAAGTATGGATTAATAAATGAAAGCACAAATTTGTTAAAGGAAAATTGTGTTTGACTAACTTGATTGAGTTCTTTGATGAAGTAACAGAGAGGGTTGATGAGGGTAGTGCGGTTGATGTATATGTGGACTTTCAAAAGACATTTGATAAAGTACCACATAATATACTTGTTCGCAAAATTAAAGCCCATGGGATTAAAGGGACAGCGGCAGTGTGGATACAAAATTGGCAAATGAACAGAAAGCAGAGTAGTGGTGAACGGTTGTTTTTCAGACTGGAGGGAATTTGTAAGAACAGATCAGCCATGATCTCACTGAATGGTGGAACAGGCTTGAGGGGCTAAATGGCCAATCATGTTCCTATGTTCCTAATATGGTTTATACCAGTCAAGTATCCTAACAAGCCCCAGGCATTTCTAAGAGGGCAGTGCTTGTGGAGACGGAGCTCCTCATCTCTGGGTTGCCAAAAACATGCTGGGTCATGAAGTCTGCAGTTTGGTAAGGGATGTAATTACTTGGAACACTTGAAATTATTTGGATCATTGAAAGACTGCCGAAGCAGTCAAGCACCATAAAACTGCTATCAGCAGAACATAGCAACTGAATAATATAAAAACAGGGCATGTGGGACCCCAATTTTAGAGCTCTCAGGACGGATGGAGTTCCACAACCCAATGGAGGTCAAGCTTGTGCACCTTGAAATCTGCAGGAAAAAACAGGTTGTACAAATGCTTGTTGTTGATATAACTATATTAGAACATCATTCTTGGGTCTGCACTAAAGCTTGCTGTTACAAACACACTCGTGTCCGAACCATGTGGAATATTATTGAAAACAATTAACAATCCTTGGTAGCAGAAATAATATTTTCCAACATAAGTATACCATGGTGTTCCCCAGGGTTCAGTATTCGGGCCACTGCTCTTTTATATATATATATTAATGACCTGGACATGGGTATAGAGAGTATAATTTCAAAGTTTGCCGATAACACGAAACTCAGAAATGTAGTAAACAATGTGGAGGATAGTAACAGATTTCAGGAGGACATAGTCAGACTGGTGAAATGGGCAGACACAGGAGATACAAAATATACTATATAAAAGGGGCAATTACATTGTTGGGAGTATGCTATAGACCCCCAAATAATTAGAGGGAGCTAGAAGAGCAAATATGTGGGTAAATTTATGAGAAGTGCAAAGACAATAGGGCAGTAATAGTAGGGGATTTCAATTACCTGAATATTAACTGGGATAGAAGTGTAAAAGGTATAGAGGGCGTAGAATTCTTAAAATGCATTCAGGAGAACTTTTTTAGCCAGTACGAAGCAAGCCCAATAAAGGAGGGGTCAGTTCTGGACTTAGTTTTAGGGAATGAAGCTGGGCAGGTGGAAGGGATATCAGTGGGAGAGCATTTTGGTGGTAGTGATCATAATTCAGTTAGATTTAGCGTAGGAAAGTAGAAATGGACTAACATAGACCAGGAATAAGAGTTTTCAAATGGGGAAAGGCAAAGTTTATTAAGCTGAGATGTGATTTAGCAAAAGCGGACTGGAAACAGCTACTTGAAGGTAAATCAGTGTCAGCAGTGGGAGGTATTCCAGGAGGAGATAGTGAGGCTTCAGAGCAAATATGGTCCCACAAAGAAAAAGGGTGGGACTCCCAAATCGAGAGCCCTCTGGATGTCAAGGAGCATATGGGGTAAGATAAGGCAAAAAAGACAAGCTTATGTCAGATACCAAGAGCTCAATACTGCAGAAAGCCTTGAGGAGTACAGAAAGTGCAGGTGTGAAATTAAAAAGGAAATTATGAAAACAAAGAGAGGGCATGAAAAAATATTGGCAAGTAAAATAGAATAGAATCATAGAAGTTTACAACATGGAAACAGGCCCTTCGTCCCAACATGTCCATGTCGCCCAGTTTATACCACTAAGCTAGTCCCAATTGCCTGCACTTCGCCCATATCCCTCTATACCCATTTTACCCATGTAACTGTCCAAATGCTTTTTAAAAGACAAAATTGTACCCGCCTCTACTACTGCCTCTGGCAGCTCGTTCCAGACACTCACCACCCTTTGAGTGAAAAAATTGCCCCTCTGGACCCTTTTGTATCTCTCCCCTCTCACCTTAAATCTATGCCCCCTCGTTATAGACTCCCCTACCTTTGGGAAAAGATTTTGACTATTTACCTTATCTATGCCCCTCATTATTTTATAGACTTCTATAAGATCACCCCTTAACCTCCTACTCTCCAGGGAAAAAAGTCTCAGTCTATCCAACCTCTCCCTATAAGTCGAACCATCAAGTCCTGGTAGCATCCTAGTAAATCTTTTCTGCACTCTTTCTAGTTTAATAATATCCTTTCTATAATAGGGTGACCAGAACTGTACACAGTATTCCAAGTGTGGCCTTACTAATGTCTTGTACAACTTCAACAAGACATCCCAACTCCTGTATTCAATGTTCTGACCAATGAAACCAAGCATGCTGAATGCCTTCTTCACCACCCTATCCACCTGTGACTCCACTTTCAAGGAGCTATGAACCTGTACTCCTAGATCTCTTTGTTCTATAACTCTCCCCAACGCCCTACCATTAACGGAGTAGGTCCTGGCCCGATTCGATCTACCAAAATGCATCACCTCACATTTATCTAAATTAATTTCCATCTGCCATTCATCGGCCCACTGGCCCAATTTATCAAGATCCCGTTGCAATCCTAGATAACCTTCTTCACTGTCCACAATGCCACCAATCTTGGTGTCATCTGCAAACTTACTAACCATGCCTCCTAAATTCTCATCCAAATCATTAATATAAATAACAAATAACAGCGGACCCAGCACCGATCACGGAGGCACACCGCTGGTCACAGGCCTCCAGTTTGAAAAACAACCCAATACAACCACCCTCTGTCTTTTGTCGTCAATCCAATTTTGTATCCAATTGGCTACCTCACCTTGGATCCCGTGAGATTTAACCTTATGTAACAACCTACCATGCGGCACCTTGTCAAAGGCTTTGCTAAAGTCCATGTAGACCACGTCTACTGCACAGCCCTCATCTATCTTCTTGGTTACCCCTTCAAAAAACTCAATCAAATTCGTGAGACATGATTTTCCACTCACAAAACCATGCTGACTGTTCCTAATCAGTCCCTGCCTCTCCAAATGCCCGTAGATCCTGTCTCTCAGAATACCCTCTAACAACTTACCCACTACAGATGTCAGGCTCACCGGTCTGTAGTTCCCAGGCTTTTCCCTGCCGCCCTTCTTAAACAAAGGCACAACATTTGCTACCCTCCAATCTTCAGGCACCTCACCTGTAGCGGTGGATGATTCAAATATCTCTGCTAGGGGACCCGCAATTTCCTCCCTAACCTTCCATAACGTCCTGGGATACATTTCATCAGGTCCCGGAGATTTATCTACCTTGATGCGTGTTAAGACTTCCAGCACCTCCCTCTCTGTAATATGTACACTCCTCAAGACATCACTAATAGAATTTGCAGGGCTCTTTTGTGGCGACGTCAGCGATGTCCTGGTGGCACCCTGGAAGGATGCGGAGGAGAAGTTGTTGAGGGCAGTGGTGACTTTGACAGTGACAGGTAAGAAGATGGTACTCTGGCCAACCGGGAGGAGCTCGGCATGAAGGAGGCTGCAGATGTCCACGACTACATGTCGAGTGACTCTGAGCCTCCGTGTGCACTGCTGCTCAGAGAGGTCCAGGAAGCTGAGCCTCGGTCTGTGGACCCTGTGGCGAGGGTAGTGCCTCCTGCGACGCATCTCTCTCTCTGCGGTTGCCCTCCCTCCTGCTGTGCAGTGGATGTGTCACAGCACTGTGTTGTGGAGCTCCACATGTCAGAGGTGGACGGCGTGGCCGGCGAGGCTGCTGATGCTGTTTGCCCTCCGAGGAGGTCATGACTGCAACTACGGCGGCCCCCATCTGGAAGGTGTAGGTCTGAGGGGGTCCGCAAGGTAGGTAAGTGTGTCCTCACACCGGGTTGCGGTTCCAGGTCGGTGAATTTTCTTGTTAGGAGGAGGGTGGTGGAGGCCAACCTCTGTCCAATGTGACGGAGTGGCCTCCTGCGATGATGAAGGGTCTCCCCCCACCCTCCCACCTGTCGAATGGACCTTTGCAGCTGCCACAGGCTGCTGCCTGCAACACCTCCGTTTGAACTGGGAGTGTTTCCCCCAGTATGGGAAACAGTCTCAGTTCAGTGTAAAATCCCACCCCTCCTAATAAAACAGCTCAATCAGGTCTGTAAACGACCTGAACTAGCAACATAAATACTTTCAAATGGCATCCCGCTGGCTTTAATTGCCTGCGGGATTCCCACCTGTGGGGGCTACGCGCGCACGCCGACGCGTCAGTGGGCATCCCAGAAGTGGGCGGGTTAGAGCCGGGCTCCGGACCCGCTCTGGGATTCCCCGATTTTCGGAGCTCCCCCGCCAGGAACGCACCCGATAGCGGGTGCTACTATCTCTGTAGCCACTTCTTTTAAGACCCTTGGATGCAAGCCATCAGGTCCAGGGGACTTGTCAGCCTGCAGACTCATTAGTTTACCTAGTACTTTTTCTCTAGTGATAGTGATTGTTTTTAGACCCTCCCTCCCCTTTGCCCCTTGATTATCTACTGTGAAGACAGATATAAAATATCTGTTCAATTCCTCTGCCATTTCCTTGTTTTCCATTATTATTTCCCCAGTCTCATCCTCCAAGGGACCAATGTTTACTTTAGCTACTCTCTTCCTTTTTATATACATGTAAAAGCTTTTACTGTCAGTTTTTATATTTCTTGCTAGTTTACTCTCATAATCTATTTTCTCCCTCTTTATTTTTTTAGTCTTCCTTAGCTGGTTTCTAAACTTTTCCCAATCTTTGGGCTTACCACTAATTTTTTCCATGTTGTATGCCTTTTCTTTTAACTTGATACCATCCTTAACTTCCTTAGTTAGCCATGGCTGGTACACCCATCTCATGGAGTCTTTCCTCCTTACTGGGATATATTTTTGTTGAGAGTCATAAAATATCTTTTTAAATGTCTGCCACTGCCTATCCACCATCATACCATCTAATCTGTTTTCCCAGTCCACTTTAGCCAACTCTGTCCTCATGCCATGTAATTGCCCTTATTTAGGTTTAATACAGTAGTTTCAGATCCAAGATCCTCACCCTCAAACTGGATGTGAAATTCTATCATATTACGATCACTGTTTCCTAAGGGATCCTTTACTTTGAAGCCATTAATTAATCCTGTCTCATTACCCATTACCAGATTTAAAATGGCCTGTTCCCTGGTTGGTTCCACAATGTATTGTTCTAAGAAACAGTCCCGAATACACTCTATGAATTCATCCTCAGGGATACTTTTGCCAATTTGATTTGTCCAATTGATATGAAAGTTAAAATTGCCCATGATTATTGTATTACCTTTTTTACAAGCCCCCCCTTATTTCCTGATTTATATTTTGCCCTACAGTGTAGCTACTGTTAGGGGGCCTATAGACTATTCCCACCAGTGATTTCTTACCCTTGCTATTTCTTACCTCCACTCAAATTGATTCTACATCTTGATCTTCTGAGCCAAGATCATTTCTCACTATTATACCAATTTCATCCTTTATTAACAGAGCTACCCCACTATCTTTTCCTTTCTTCCTATCCTTCTGAAATGTTAAATAACCCTGAATATTCAGTTCCCAACTTTGGTCACTTCAATACTTCAAATCCATCTTCACTAGAGAAGAGGATGCTGCCATTGTAGCAGAAAAGGAGGAGGAAGGAGCGATATTGGATAGGATAAAAATAGATAAAGAGATACTTAAAAGATTGGCAGTACTCAAAGTAAAAAAGTCACCGTGTCCAGATGGGATGCATCCAAGATTACTGATGGAAGGGTGGAAATTTCCAGAGGACTGGAGGATTGTAAATGTTACACCCCTGTTCGAAAAAAGGGCGAGGGATAACCCCGGCAATTACAGGCCAGTAAGCCTAATGGCAATGGTGGGGAAACCTTTAGAGACAATAATCCGGGACAAAATTAATTGGCACTTAGAAAAGTATGGGATAATCAATGAAAGTCAGCATGGAATTGTTAAAGGAACATGGTGTTTGACGAACTTGATTGAGTTCTTTAATGAAGTAACGGAGAGGGTTGATGAGTGCAGCTCCAACAACAATCAAGAAGCTCGACATCATCCAGAACAAAGCAGCCCGCTTGAATGGCACCCCATCCACCACCCTAAACATTCACTTCCTCCACCACCAGCACACGTGGCTGCAGTGTGTACCATCCACAGGATGCACTGCAGCAACTCGCCAAGGCTTCTTCGACGGCTTCTTCGACAGCACCTCCCAAACCCGCAACCTCTACCACCTAGAAGGATAAGGGCAGCAGGCGCATGGGAACAACACCACCTGCACGTTCCCCTCCAAGTCACACACCATCCTGACTTGGAAATATATCGCCATTCCTTTATCGTCGCTGAGTCAAAATCCTGGAACTCCCCAACTAACGGCACTGCAAGAGAACCTTCACCACACGGACTGCAGCAGTTCAAGAAGACGGCTCATCACCACCTTCTCAAGGGTAATTAAGAATGGGCAATAAATGCAAGCCTTGCCAGCGATGCCCACATCCCATGATGAATAACAAAAAAAGGGGTAGTGCGGTTGATGTGTATATATACTTTCAAACGACATTTGATAAAGTACCATATAATAAGCTTGTTAGCAAAATTAAAGGCCATGGGAATAAAGGGACAGTGGGAGCTTGGATATAAAATTGGCTAAGCGACAGAAAGCAGGGAGTAGTGGTGAACGTTTGTTTTCAGACTGGCGGGAAGTATACAGTGGTGTTCCCCGGGGTCAGTATTAGAACCACTGCTCTTTTTGATATGTATTAATGACCTGGACTTGAGAATAGATGGTATAATTTCAAAGTTTGCAGGTGACACGAAACTTGGAAATGTAGCAAACAATGTGGAGGATAGTAACAGAGTTCAGGGGGATATAGACAGACTGGTGAAATGGGCAGACACGTGGCAGATGAAATTTAATGCACAGAAGTGTGAAGTGATACATTTTGGTCGGAGGAATGATGAGGGAAAATATAAACTAAATGGTACAATTTTAAAGGGATGCAGGAACAGGGCGACCTGGGGGTGTATGTACACAAATCCTTGAATGTGACACGACAAGTTGAGAAGGCGGTTAAAAAAGCATATGGGATCCTGGGTTTTATTAATAGAGGCATTGAGTACAAAGGCAAGGAAGTTATGCTAAACCTTTATAAATCATTGGTATCCCCCAGTTGAAGTATTGTGTCCAATTCTCGGCACCACACTTTAGGAAGGATGTGAAGATGTGAAGGCCTTAGAGAGGGTGTAGAACAGATTTACTGGAATGGTACCAGGAATGAGGGACTTCAGTTATGTGGAGAGACTGGAGAAGCTGGGGTTGTTCTCCTTAGAACAGAGAAGGTTAAGGGGAGATTTTGATAGAGCAAATAAGGAGAAACTGTTTCCAGTGGCAGAAGGGTCGGTAACCAGAGGACACAGATTTAAGGTGAATTATTAAACATTCTATGTAAATTATTAAAAACATCTCCAGTGAATTATTAAAAACATTCCTGGCAAATTATTAAACATTCCCAGTAAATTATTAAAAACATCCGTGGTGAATTATTAATCATTCCCGGTGAATTATTAAAAACATTCCCGGTAAATTATAAAACATTCCCTGTGCATTATGAAACATTCCTGGTTTTCCAGGGTCGGGCACCGGCTGTAACCGGGGGGATTCACTCACCGGCCACTGCGCTCTCGCCTCGGGTGGACTAACGGCTCTGCTCGCAGCACTGGCGCGAAACCAGCGTTTGTCAGTGGGAGGCAGAGAAAGGAAACCACATGATCCGGCACCTGCGCCCGCCAATGGGGCAGGACAAAAGAGACCATGTGACTCCTCCCCTCGGAGCACTGGAACATGGTACTTTATACACGCGCACACTCCGAGCCCGTGCACATACCGGGTGGGTGAGAAACACTCTGGGCCCGTGCACATACCGGGTGGGTGAGAAACACTCTGGGCCCATGCACATACCGGGTGGGTGAGAAACACTCTGGGCACGTGCACATACCGGGTGGGTGAGAAACACTCTGGGCCCGTGCACATACCGGGTGGGTGAGAAACACTCTGGGCACGTGCACATACCGGGTGGGTGAGAAACACTCTGGGCACGTGCACATACCGGGTGGGTGAGAAACACTCTGGGCCCGTGCACATACCGGGTGGGTGAGAAACACTCTGGGCCCGTGCACATACCGGGTGGGTGAGAAACACTCTGGGCACGTGCACATACCAGGCGCGTGCACACAATTTACATTCCAGCCAGTTACGGAACACCAGGCACATGGTTCAATTCCACAAACCCCAAATCAAACAATGCGTGAACAACTAGTGTTCTGGTTGAACTAATCCAAATATTCATATGTGAAGGTATTGTTGATTATTAACAAGCTGAACATTGAACCTTTTCCTGTTTGGGAAGTTGAGACAATTTGGAATGGGGCACTTAGGGCGACACATGAAAATACAGCCACTGAACAAAATTGGGCAGGCCTCTCTCACCAATGAACAATGTCCAGACTAAGGTGGTGAGCAGCCCAGCTCGTGAAAACAATACATCGGTGACTTGTCTGACAAAGCGATGTCTAACTGAAAGGATGCTGGGGCCTAAACGTTGAGGGATGTAAGTACTTTCACCATAGGCTAAATACATTAGCTCTGGTGGAACGGGCTCTTTTAAAGGTCCATTTAAATATGATTTGTTTAGACAGGCAGTATTTGGGCAGGATCTCCCGGCTGCCCACAGCAAGCCCTGAAGGAATTTAGAGGTGAAATTGACCTGGGAGATAATACTAAACAGACGCTAGTGAATCAGTCGCCCATTTTACATCTGCCCAATTTCTATGACTTCAGTGGAAAAGAAATTTGGGCAAAGAGTAAAAAAGACAGCCAACTTGATATTGCCCAAGACAAATTTCACTCTCTTACAATGCGTCTTTTGAACAGCACGGGTTCAAATGATAAGCAAGAACAAAATTTTGATGAATTTAAACCATTAGTGACATGAAGCTGAAACTCTCAAAAATGGTTTTCGCCACTTATCAACTGGAGTATTGTGTCCAATTTTGGGCACTGCACTTTAGGAAGGATGCGAAGGCCTTCGAGTGGGTGAAGAAGAGATTTACTAGAATGAGTCCAGGGATGAGGGATTTCAGTTATGTGGATAGTACAACTATATACTGAATCAGGTTTGTAGAACATAGCACAAGTTCTGACAGAGCTACAGAATCATGAAAGAAAAATAAGGTCCATCATCAATAAAATGCTCCCACTCGACAGTGGAGCATATTTCCAGTTTTGAGAATTATATTCAGATGTCGTCTCTCCGGTCACAGACTTCAGGTGGGGCCCCCTGTCCAACAAGAAACATCAGTGCAAAGCCTGTTAATAGCACTCGATAAACACAAATTAAAAGTAGATGTAGTAATGCCCATGGGCACTGTCCTGTGCCCATAAACTAATTATTAATATTAAGAATTGATTAACACTACTTAATTTTTTCAGGGGAAGTAGAGGAAGGAGGTTCTAGGGTCCTTTCTCCACCAGTGGAAGTGTGGCACAGCAGGACTCCAATGAACCGAGAGAAGACGGCAGACCCTGTCCCTAATCCCAGGGATGGGGTCACTTAAATGGCTGGGTTGGGTAGCCCCTGCCTGTAAGGGCGCTTCAGAGGCACCTTACCGTTGGAAGTCAGAGCAGCACATAGTCAGGAGGACCCTGACCTCCAGCCAGGACGAAGACAATCTCCTAATAATTTTTCCTTGCTCCAAAGAGAGCAAATTGCTGATATTTGAAAGGTAATCAACGCTTTCTGGGACCAATTACCTTTTTTTCTGGGGCTCTCAGGGCCCTGTGAAGACAATGTGAACCTATGTCAGTTTTCAGATCATGCAGGTTCTGCTGGACGCACTGAGTGCCAAATGGCAGAATTGATCAGAAAGCCCGGGTGCTTCTCCAAGACATGGGGGCAGGGAAGACTCGCTCACTGCCCCGGACCGGAATTTGGGGCACAGATAAAACGGGGCAGAAACCCAGTGCATTTGAGTTCCACCCCAAATACTGGCCCTTGGTGGGTGGTGTGCTTACGGCCGCAGAATTGCAGGGCCTTAGTGTCCTCATAGTAAAGGATTAACAGGTGCATGGACAGCAAGTCCATGATGGAATAGTCATACCTCGTCCCTTGATGGAGCAAGTATGATGTACTGAATAGCCTTTTATCAATTTGTTTTAATGGTCTTTTTTCTTAATATGGGCTGGATCACACACTGATAAACCAAAACTAATCTGGTAATACCACAGATTCTCAATACCTTAGCATTGCAGCATAAACCATTTGTTGTTATTGGATTTCATACAGAAAAGAACAGGGCATTCATTGCACAGTGTTTGTAGACTCCAGAATAATGTGAGAATTCCAGTTTGAGCATCTTTTCACAATGCTATTCTCAACTATCATGAGCAGTTTCATGTCTTCAACTTTCAGTGCACGATTGACCTCCATTTTCAAATTTCTAGTCTGATTGTTTAGCCACACACATAATAAACACCAACAACACCTTGCATTTATATAGCACCTTTAACATAGGAAAACATCTCAAGGCGCTTTACAGAAGCGTAATCAGACAAAAATTGATGCTGAACCAAAGAAGGAGATATTAGGAGGGGTGATCAAAGCCTGATCAGAGGTAAGTTTTGAGGAGGGTCTTAAGGAGGAAAGGAAGGTGGAGAGGTTAGGGAGCGAATTCCAGAGTGTAGAGCCTAGATGACTGAAGGCACGGCCACCAATGTAGAGACAAAGGGAATGCACAAAAGGCCAGAGTTGAACATAAGGGGTAGAACATAAAGAACAGGAGCAGAAGTAGGCCATACGGCCCCACTGAGCCTACTAATGCTCATGAAACCATAAAGTTGATTTATGAATGTACACTACTGGCAGGAGCCTTAGTGTCGGTCATGTATATCAAGAAATTGCAGGCAGGTTGCTTGCTGGTATCACTATAGCCGAGATGGAAATAAATAGTATGTCTGTAAGGTATGGAGGAATGGGTTGTTGCAGATATCATAATCTCTATATTACATATCTCTAAATAAAGTTTAGGCAAATTCTCCAGGAGTTTATGAACGGACTCGAGTCAGCGATTCTCTGGAGCAAGTTATTGTTTCTGGACTTTGGTACGATTAAACATTATGCAATTCTATACAGAATAATGGATGTTTCATTTTTGGGTTTTTCTACCAGACAAGTGTCAAAGAGCAGTTGGGAACTAACTGATTGTTGTCCAATCAGGAAACCTTCTAGGAGAGATGAGATGTTATCTCTGTTTAATTGACAGCTTTGATTAACTGTGAAAATAACTTGGTATGACCACATTTAGAATTGATACCAAAAAAGCAGAGGTCAGAAAATAAACCCAAGATCTTTAGGAATAGTATAGCATTGTACATCTGGGCACTGATATTATTCAGAGTAATGGGGTAATGACTAATGTGAAAGGAGCTGATTTTTGCAGTTTCCTTGGAGATTGTCTTGTTCGTGAAGTTGTAATCCAACTGAAGAGTGATCTCTTAAAGCAGAAATCTCCCTCTCCAACTCTCCTGATAATGGGATTTAGCAACTGCGTTCTACATTTTAACAACTGAATTAGTTACAATTTGATGTCAGATACATCTTTCCAGGGAAGTTATTTAACTTGGACTGTGAGAACAGAACGATGACGTTCAAAATGAATAAGCTTTAAAAAGATGAACGTTTTTTCTCACAAAGTAGCAGGTATTTAGAACAGCTTCTTGGCAAGTTCAGTTAATGCTGACGAATGTCTGATTAAGAATAGGATTGAGTATTAAAACAAGAGAGTCAGAGATCATGAAAAACTTTGTGGATCATGATGGACCCTGAATTGATGGGATGTTAGAAATGTCATTCCAAGAAAAGTAACTAGTTAAGTATAGGATGTAAAGCTAGACTAATATTCTGGTGTTTTCTTTGATTTATCTTTGTAAGGATAAAACCTTGCAGGACCAGCAAAGAAAGTTAAATGGCCGTAGCAGGCACTTAAATGGCGAAAGTGCCAATTGATGGCTACTTTTAAATTGCTTGAATTTCAGTTCTTCAGTGGGAACAGCAACATTGTGAATGTTTGGGAGGTTGAAATCCTGCAGCCGGACCTGTTCCTCCCCACATCCCCACAGGAAATTTGTTGAGGTCAGTGCCGAGCTCAACGGACAGGAGGAAATCTCATCCCACCGGCAACTTTTGCCAGCGATCCAGATCAGAAGACAGTTTAGCCCAGTTATATTTCAATTCCCAATATCTGCCCAAGGTTATGTTTGCTGACCACTTCCATCTTAGTCCTGGAAATAATTTTAATTTTAGTTTTAGACTTGACTCTATCTCAAATTTTAGTATTAGTTTGTCTTTATAAGAAATGTAGTCCTAATTTTACTTGTGACAAAAATACAGTAATTGTAGTCAACAATTATCTATATATTTTAGTTGACAAAAACAACACTGGTGTCTATTAAAAAACTGTAAATGCTGAAAATATGCAAAAAAAATAGAAATACTATACCCAAAATGTTAGCTTGACTTTTCTCCTTACAGGTGTCCACTTACCTGTTGTGTATTTCCAGCATTGTTTATTACTGATATTCATTTAATTACTTTGTACTGTGGACAAGTGTTAAACATTGGAAGGAATTTTCCATTTTACTCACCGTGTAGGTCTTACAGACCAGATTGAAGAGCTCAGTCTCAGCCTGATGCTGGAATATCTCTGAATGTTCCTGTGTAAAGACAGACCTCAGTCACTGATATCGCACAATAATAACACACAGCAAATTACTCTACTCGGATGGTTAACTTTATACAAACTGTGCAGACAGTAGCAAAAAGCAGCAAAGATAAAGATATAGAACAAATACTTTGAAGGAAATTTCTTTTTGACAAGATTAGAAGATAGATTTAGATGAAGATGTCTGCCTTGGCCTATTGGATCTCATCTTTTTTGCCAGGCTCTAACCATCATTAATTCTCTTCCAATGTCGATGTCCCTTAATATGATAAACAATTGAGATTGGGAAATAATGAATTGCAATGTAAACTCTTCAAATGAAGGAACGGTGTCCCCTTCTTAAAAGTCACCTTTCTGTGTAACACAGTTATGGTCTGTTTCTAATCACATTGGTTGACTGTTTATTTTTATAAAGGCTTCTGCAATCTTCTGTATCTTATTTTGTGATTTCAATTTGTAATTAAATCGCATCACTTCAGTGATAATTGTCATTTTCCTTAGATTTTAGAGCATTATGGATTTGCAGGAATTTATTTGTAGATCTTTAAGAACTATAAGAATGCAGGGATTAGAATAGGCCATTCCCTGCATTATCTACATTCTATTTCAGCTGATCACTTTTCATCATTTTCCTGCCCAAAACTAACATGTTTGGTTCTTTCCTGAATCAGAAATTTATGTGAAACCCTATTGGGGGAGATTTTGAGGCCTTCTGCTCGACAGAAATGGGGAGGTAGAACCCCAAATATGGCGGGGTGTGACTGACTGCCTGCCCCTGCTGGCGAGGAGGGGGGCAATGCCCCTCTTCCCCAGTGACTATCGCTCAGTAGTGGAGCGCATGCCTGATTCAATATGCAACTTGGGTCCGATAACGCACATAGGCCCCCGATTTTAGGACAGCACTGGGCAGACTAGGCACAGGGCAGACTAGGCACCGTACACACTCCGGCCGGTAGCAGCTGGTGGTCCAGCAGGGAAGTATTTATTTACGTATTTATTTATTTATGTGGGCTCTTCCAGGCTCCACAATACCAACCAAGGCTGATGCCGCACTGAGTCCCCTTCCCAAGAACGGACACCACACAGGCCCCCAGGTCAGCCAGGCTGGGCCACCCGATATTACGGTAGCTCGGACCAGTGGGCAGGCCTGGCGCTCAATTTCCACACGCAGCCCACCGGCCCTATACTAATGAGGCCTGGCCCTCAAAATAGAACGGGCCTCCTGTTGGGATTATCAGTGACTGGTGGGAAAATCTACCAATGCAATGCTTCAAAAGGAACAGTACACCCGGAAATAAGAGCAGCGCGTTTCATAACTGAATTAAGGGGCAATGGATTCTATAACAGTCCCATCTCTGCATGAGGTGCCAAACTGTCCATAAATAAGCAACTGTAATCATGAAATTAGAAAGAAAGTCCTGCCGTTTCAAAGCATCCTAGGACATTCCAAAATGCGTTACAATACACTAGTTGTTTCTGAAGTGCAGTGTTGTTATGTAGGCAAACACTACAGCTAATTTGCATACAGCAAGATCCCACAAACAACAAATGATTAAATGACCAGAAAAAAATTGAGGGGCTTTATTGGTTCCCCTTCTCCACCTTATCTATTGTTTTATTGGCAAACATTTGTTGTTTCTTGACAATAACAGAAACATGGCTCAAAGAAGGGGAGGATTGGATACTTAATATTCCTGGCTACAATCTATTCAGGAAAGATAGGGAAGGAAAGAAAGGAGCTGGGATGGGGGAGGGGGAGGGGGAGTGGCAATATTGATCAAAGAAACTATTATAGCACTGGAAAGGGATGTTGTAGTTGAGGGGTCAAAGACGGAATCTATTTGGTTAGAATCAAGGAACAGTAGAGGAACTATTACACTACTGGGTGTATACTATAGGCCACCAAATAGTGGGAAGGAGATAAGGGAGCAAATTGTAGGCAAATTACAGAAAGATGCAAGAACTATACACTAGTGATAATGGGGAACTTCAATTATCCCAATATAGACTGGGATAGCAAAAGTGTAAAGGGCAAAGAGAGGGAGGAATTCCTGACATGTATATAAGGAACTTTCTTCATTGGTGTGTTTCCAGCCCAACAAGGAAGGAAGCAGTGCTGGATCTGGTTCCGGGGAATGAAGTGAGGCAAGTGGAGCATGTTTCAATGGGGGAGCATTTGGAGAACAGTGATCATAATATCATTAAGTTTAGAATAGTTATGCAAAAGGACAAGGAACAATCAAGCATAAAAATACTTAACTGGAGGAGGGCTAATTTCAGTGAGTTAAAAATGGATTTTGCCCTGGCAGATTGGAATCAAAAATTGGTAGACAAAACAATAATTGGACAATGGGAGGCCTTCGTGGAGGAGATGGTTCGGGTACAGAGTGGACAAATTCCCATGAGGGGGAAAGGAAGGACACTCAAAATTAGAGCTCCCTGGGTGGCTAAAGATATAGGGCTTGATTTTCGCACCCCCGATCGGGTGCATTCGTGGCGGGGGTGCTGTGAAAATCGGGGATTCCCGGGGCGGGTCCCAAGCCCGGCTCCAACCCGCCCACTTCCGGGTTCCCCAGTGACGTGCTCACATGCGCGCGCAGCCCCTGCATGTGAAACTCCCGCCAGCAATTAAAGCCGGCGGGATGCCACTTAAGGTAATTATTTAGGTATTTCAGGTCGTTTACGGACCTGATTAACATGATATTTTAGGAGGGGTGGGATTTTCCAAACAACTGGGACTGTTTCCCGTACTGGGGGAAACACTCCCAGTTGAAATGGACGTGTTGCAGCCATCAGCCTGTGGCAGCTGCAAAGGTCCATTTGACAGGTAGTGGGGGAGACCCTCACTCATTGCAGGAGGCCACTCTGTCACTTTGGACAAAGTTTGGCCTCCACCACCCACCTCGTAACAATAAAATTCACCAACTTGCACACTTACCCCGGTGTCCAGACACATTTACCTACCTTGTGGACCCCCTCAAACGTACATCTTCCAGATGGGGCCGCCGTAGCTGCAGTCATGACCTCCTCGGAGGACGAGCAGCATCACCAGCCTCGCCGGCCACGCCATCCACCTCTGACACGTGGAGCCCCACAACACAGTGCTGTGACACATCCACCTGCACAGCAGGAGGGAGGGCAACAGCAGAGAGAGATGCGTCGCAGAAGACCCTCGCCACAGGGTCTACAGACCGAGGCTCAGCTTCCTGGACCTCTCTGAGCAGCAGTGCTCACGGAGGTTCAGAGTCACTCGACATGTAGTCATGGACATCTTCAGCCTCCTTCATGCCGAGCTGCTCCCGGCTGGTCTGAACACCATCTTCTTACCTGTCGCTGTCAAAGTCACCACTGCCCTCAACAACTTCTCCTCCGTATCCTTCCAGGGTGCCACCGGGGACATCGCCGACGTCTCTCAGTCGTCTGCACAAAAGAGCCCTGCAAATACACCTACACCCACTCTGCAGTGACACAATGGGTGGCATCAGTTGCGGGTCTTCATGGTGATGCTCAGGAAAGGGCATTATTGCACAAACCAGACAAGATTCGCAAAGACATGGCAGTAGTGGTGACAATATAATATGTAATGTGAGTTGATCAGAAATTAAATATAAGTAAAAACCATGAAAAACCCTCAAACACCCTGTGCATCCCCTTCATGCTCACGACACGTTTGCCTTATGCTTCCTACTGCACATATGTGATGCATGCCCTGTGGCTGCAGCACAGGTAGTGGCAGGTTGAGTGAGGCTGGCCGTGAAAGAGATGCATGAGAGGGTGAGTATGAGATAGAGCCATGAGATTGTATGAGGATTGGGTTGAGTGGTAGTGGTGGGATGAGTACTGGCGAGGTGAGTAAGTGCAGGTAAGATGAGGATGAGCTTTGAGTGGATGTGAGGAGTGATGTGATAGAGTAGTGTTGGCAGTGCCGAAGGAGATGTGCGGTGGGGGCAGTGATGTATTTAGCCTGGTTCTCTACTGTAATGTGAACCGTACATCGGTCATAAGCCTTTTTCTGTTTCATTTTAATCTCTATGGGCCCGATATTAGGAGGACGGCTGGTTCGCAGTGGGGGGTCGACTGGGGGAAGATCTCTATCCTCCCCCTCCTCCTCACCCCATCCAATAATACCTGGAGTAAGGCATCATTAAACCTGGGAGCAGCCTTTCCCCTGGGTTGCTCCATGCTGTAATTTTTCCTATTTTCTGCAGTGTCAATCAGTGGAGGACTGCCCCTTTAAATAGGGCTCCTCCAGCTGACAGTCTATGCTGCGCATGCGCAGTCCGCCGCTGCAATTAGCCTGCGATTGCGTGCGGAGCACCTCGATTTCACTGGGCGCGTTACCCAGGGGAGATCTAAAAATGGAATAAGAGGGGCAAAGAGAGAGTATGAGAATGGATTAGCGGCTAACATAAAAGGGAGCACTTAAGTCTTTTATAAACATATAAATAGTTAAACGATAGTCAAAGGAAGTATGGGACTGATTAGGGACAAAAAAGGAGATCTCCTTGTGGAGGCAGACGGCATGGCTGAGGTGCTAAATGAATACTTTGCATTGTTCTTTACTAGAGATGAGGATGCTGCCATTGTAGCAGTAAAGGAGGAGGTAGTAGTGATATTGGATAGGATAAAAATAAATAAAGAGGAGGTACTTGAAAGGTTGGCAGTAATCTAAGTAGAAAAGTCACCCGGTCCAGATGGGAAGCATCCTAGGTTGCTGAGGGAAGTAAGGGTAGGAATTGCAGAGGCTCTGGCCACAATCTTCCAATCCTCCTTAGAAAAGGGGGCAGTGCCGGAGGACTGGAGGATTGCAAATGTTCAAAGAAGTGAGAGGGATAAACCCAGCAATTATAGGGCAGTCAGCCTGACGTCGGTGGTGGGGAAACTTTTAGAGACAATAATCTGGAACAAAGTAATAGGCACTTTAAAAAGTCTGGGCTAATAAATGAAAGTTAGCACAGATTTGTTAAAGGAAAATCGTGTTTGACTAACTTGATTGAGTTCCTTGATGAAGTGACAGAAAGGGTTGATGAGGGTAGTGCGGTTGATGTTGTGAATGTGGACTTTCAAATGGCATTTGATAAAGTACCACGTAATAGACTAGTAAACAAAATTAAAGCCTATGAGTTTAAAGGGACAGTGGCAGCATGGATGCAAAATTGGCTAAGGGACAGAAATCAGAGGTTGTTTTTCAGACTGAAGGGAAGTATACAGTGGTGTACCACTGGGGTCGCTATTAGAACGACTGCTCATTTTGATGTATATTAATAGCCTGGACATGGGTAAACAGGGTATAATTTCAAAGTTTGGGTAAAGAATTCTCTCCTGAATTCCCTATTGGATTTATTAGTGACTATCTTATATTTACAACCTCTAGTTTTGGACTCCCCCACAAGTGGAAACATTTCCTCTACATCTACCCTATTAAACCCTTTCATTATCTTAAAGATCTCTATCAAGTTGCTCCTCAGCCTTCTCTTTTCTCAAGAAAAGAGTTCCAGCCTGTTCAGCCTTTCCTGATAAAGATATCCTCTCAGTTCTGGTATCATCCTTGTGAATCTTTTCTGCATCTTCTCCGATGCCTCTATATCCTTTCTATAATATGGAGACCAGAACTGTGCACAGTACTCCAAGTGTGGTCTAACCAAGGTTCTATAAAGTTCAACATTACTTATCATAGTATCATAGTAGGTACAGCACTGGAGGAGGCCATTCAGCCCATCATGCCTGTGCCAGCTCTTTAACAGAGCTATCCATTTAGTCCCATTCCCCTGCTCTTCCCCGTAACCCTGCAAATATTTTCCCTTCAGGTATTTATTCAATTCCCTTTTGAAAGTTACTATTTAATCTGCTTCCACCGCCCTTTCAGGCAGTGTATTCCAGATTCACCACGCGGACTGCAGCGGTTCAAGAAGGTGGTTCACCACCACCTTCTCAAGGGCAATTAGGGATGGGCAATAAATGCCGGCCTCGCCAGCAACGCCCACATCCCATGAATGAATATATATAAAAAAAATTTAAAAATCATTACAATCTGCTGCGTAAAAAAATGTTTCCTCTTGTCGCCTCTGGCTCTTCTGCTGATGACCTTAAACCTGTGTCCTCTGATCACTGACCCATCTACCACTGGAAACATTTTCTCCTTATTTATTCTGTCAAAACCATTCATGATTTTGAACACCTCTATTAAATCTCCCCTTAACCTTCAATGTTCTAAGGAGAACAACCCCAGCTTCTCCAGTCTCACCACATGAAGTCCTTCATCCCTGGTACCATTCCAGTAAATCTCTTCTGCACCCTCTTCTCTCCAGTCTGAAAAACACCCATTCACCACTACTCTCTGCTTTCTGTCCCCTGCCAATTTTGTATCCATGCTGCCAACTGTCCCTTTAATCCCATGGGCTTTAATTTTGCTAACAAGTCTATTATGTGGTACTTTATCAAATGCCTTTTGAAAGTCCATTGACACAACATCAACCACACTAACCTCATCAACCCTTTCCGTTACTTCATCAAAGAACTCAATCAAGTTAGAACGACACAATTTTTCTTTAACAAACCCCATGCTGACTTTCATTTATTAACCCATACTTTTCCAAGTGCCAATTTATTTTGTCCCAGATTATTGTCTCTAAAAGTTTCCCCACCACCGATGTTAGGCTGGCTGGCCTGTAATTGTCTAATTTATCCCTCTCCCCTTTTTTGAACAGGGGTGTAACATTTGTAATCCTCCAGTACTCTGGCACCATCCACATATCTAAGGCAGATTGGAAGATTGTGGCCAGGGCCTCCATAATTTCCACCCTTACTTCCCTCAGCAACCTAGGATTCATCCCATCTGGACAGGGTGACTTTTCTACTTTGAGTACTGCCAATCTTTTAAGTACCTCCTCTTTATTTATTTTTATCCTATCCAATATCACTACGACCTCCTCTTTCACTGTTACAATGGCAGCATCCTATTCTCTAGTGAAGACCGATATGAAGTATTCATTTATTACCTCAACCATGTCCTCTGCCTCCACAAGAAGATCTCCTTTCTTGTCCCTAATCAGTCCCGCACTTTCTTTGACTACCCTTTTACTGTTTATATGTTTATAAAAGACTTTTGGGTTCAGTTTTATTTTAGCTGCTAATCTATTCTCATACTCTCTCTTTGAGCCCCTTATTCCCTTTTTTAGATCTCCTTTGTACTTTCTGTATTCAGCCTGGTTCTCTACTGTATTATGTACCTTACATTTGTCACATGCCTCCTTTTTTTGCTTCATTTTAATCTCTATGTCTTTAGTCATCCAGGGAGTTCTGGCTTTGGATGCCATTCCTTTCCCCTTTGTAGGGATATGTCCACTATGTACCTAAACCAACTACTCCTTGAAGGCCTTCCATTGTTCAATTTTTGATTCCAATCCACCAGGGCAAGATCCTTTTAACTCACTGAAATTTGCCCTCTTCCAGTTAAGTATCTTCACCTATGGTTGTTCCTTGTCCTTTTCCATAACAATTCTAAACCTAATGATATTATGATCACTGCTCCCCCACATAAACATACTCCACTTACTCCACTTCATCCCCCAGAACTAGATCCAGCACTGCTTCCTTCTTTCCAGTTGGACTGGAAACACACTGTTCAAGAAAGTTCTTTTGTACACATTTCAGGAATTCCTCCCCCTCTTTGCCCTTTATACTGTTACTGTCCCAGTGTATATTGGGATAATTGAGGTCCCCCATTATCACTACTCTATAGTTCTTGCATCTTTCTGTAATTTGCCTGCAAATGTTCTCCTTTACCTCTTTCTCACTATTTAGTGGCCTATAGTGTACAACCAGTAGTATAATAGCTCCTCTATTGTTCCTTAATTCTAACCAAATAGATTCTGTCTTTGATCCCTCAACAACATCCTCCCTTTCCAGTGCTATAATAGTTTCTTTGATCAATACTGCCACTCCCACTCCTTTCTTTCCTTCTCTACCTTTCCTGAATAGCTTGTAGCCAGGCATATTAAGTACCCTGTCCTACCCTTCTTTGAGCCAGGTCTCTGTTATTGCCACAATATCATAGTCCCATGTGGCAACTTAGTGTTCCGACAGGGCCAATTGGCTCCAGACCTCATTACAGCCTTGGTCCAAACATGGACATGCTGAATTCCAGAGGTGAGGTGAGAGAGAGTGCCCTTGACATCAAGGCAGCATTTGACTGAGTGTGGCACCAAGGAGCCCTAGTAAAATTGAAGTCAATGTGAATCAGGGGGAAAACTCTCCAGTGGCTGGAGTCATACCTAGCACAAAGGAAGATGGTAGTGGTTGTTGGAGGCCAATCATCTCAGCCCCAGGACACTGCTGCAGGAGTTCCTCAGGGCAGTGTCCTTGGCCCAACCATCATCAGCTGCTTCATCAATGAGGTCAGAAATGGGGATGTTCACTGATGATTGCACAATGTTCAGTTCCATTCGCAACCCCTCAGATAATGAAGCAGTCCGTGCCCGCATGCAGCAAGACCTGGACAACATCCAGGCTTGGGCTGATAAGTGGCAAGTAACGTTCGTGCCAGGCAAGTGCCAGGCAATGACCATCTCCAACAAGAGAGATCTAACCACCTCCCCTGGACATTCAACAGCATTACTGTCGCCGAATCCCCCACCATCAACATCCTGGGAGTCACCATTGACCAGAAACTTAACTGGACCAGCCATATAAATACTATGACTACAAGGGCAGGTCAGAGGCTGGGTATTCTGCGGCGAGTGACTCACCTCCTGACTCCCCAAAGCCTTTCCACCATCGACAAGGCACAAGTCAGGAGTGTAATGGAATACTCTCCACTTGCCTGGATGAGTGCAGCTCCAACAACACTCAAGAAGCTCGACACCATCCAGGACAAAGCAGCCCGCTTGATTGGCACCCCATCCACCACCCTAAACATTCACTCCCTTCACCACCGGCGCACTGTGGCTGCAGTGTGTACCATCCACAGGATGCACTGCAGCAACTCGCCAAGGCTTCTTCGACAGCATCTCCCAAACCCGCGACCTCTACCGCCCAGAAGGACAAGGGCAGCAGGCACATGGAAACAACACCACCTGCACATTCCCCTCCAAGTCACACACCATCCTGACTTGGAAATATATCATCGTTCCTTCATCATCGCTGAGTGAAAATCCTGGAACCCCCGACCTAACAGCATTGTGGGGGAACCTTCACCACATGGACTGCAGCGGTTCAAGAAGGCGGCTCACCACCACCTTCTCAAGGGCAATTAGGGATGGGCAATAAATGCTGGCCTCGTCCATGAACGAATAATTTAAAAAAACTTGAGCCTGCAGCTCACTAATCTTATTTACCATGCTCCGCTTTTCAATTCTTTCTCTTTAGAAATGAACCCTGGTGCTTGATTTGCCTTTTTTATGGCCTTATTAACCTCCGTCACTACTTTTAGTCATTTGTGTATCTGTATCCCGAGATCCCTTTGTTCCTCTACCCCATTTGGACTCTCATTATCCAAGCAGTATGTGGTTTCCTTATTCTTCCTATCAAAATGAACCACCTCACACTTATCTATATTGAAATTCATTTGCCAATTACATGTCCATTCTGCAAGATTTTTAACGTCTTCTTGCAATTTCACGCATTCTTCCCTTGTATTAACTACACCGCCTCAATTTGGAGTCGTCCACAAATTTTGAAGTTGTGCTGTTTTCTGTTTTGTAGCCAGCTTGCTATCCATTCTGCTGCTTGTCCCCTGACTCCACATGCTCTGACCTTAGTCATGAGTCTACAATGCGGTATCTGATCGAATGCCTTTTGAAAATCCAAATATATTATATCGACTACACTACCCTTGCCTACTCTTTCTATTACTTCTTCAAAGAATTCAATAAGGTTGGTCAAGCATAACTTTCCCTTCTGAAATCCATACTGACAACTCTATTATATTTTTGGTTTTTAGATGTATTTTTATTACATCTTTGAGTAAAGATTCCATTATCTTTCCTACCACCAGTGTTAAGCTAACTGGTCTACAGTTCACTGGTCTATAGTTCCCTGGACTTGTTCTATCTCCTTTTTAAATATAGGAATCACATTAGCTGTCCACCAGTCCTCTGGCACTATTCCCTTTACTAGTGAACTTTTATATTTGTGTAATAGTGCCTCTGCTATCTCTTCCATAACTTCTTTTACTATGCGGGGATGCAATCCATCCGGACCAGGGGTTTTATCCTCTCTAAGTTGGATTAGTTTATCAAATATCTCCCCCCTTTTTATCTTAAATGTTTTTTTTTATCTCTTCTTCTAATGTCATGCCCACCTTGTTAGTCTCCCTGGTAAATACTGTAAGGATTTTGGACATTGGGTCAAGCCCCATTTTACTCTTTGGAACTACTGGACGATTCAATATAAAGGATTAATTAGTCCCTTTACGGATTTGGACATTCACTTGGATAGTACATTTACAGTACATTTGAAAGCAAGGTTAACTTGCCCTGGACATTATAGTATAAATGCACAATTGCAAAATGGCGAAGTGCAGACCGTTTCAATTGGATAGTTGGACATCAGTTTAACACTGCAGGATAGGGAGGGGCCGGAAATAAAGGTTCTAAATTGGGGGAAGGCCGATTTTAATAGGATAAGGCAGGATCTGGCCAAAATGGATTGGGATCAGCTGCTTGTAGGAAAATCCGCATCGGAGCAATGGGAGTCTTTCAGAAGGGAGATTGAGACCATACAATGGCAACATGTTCCCGTAAAGGTCAAGGGTGGTTCCAAGAACTCCAGGGAACTTTGGATGTCAGGGGATATACGAGAATGGATTAGGAAAAAAAGGAGGGCTTTTGGCAGATACAAAAGGCTAAAGACGGAGGAAGCCCTAGAGGAGTACAAAAAGTGCAGAGGGATACTTAATTAGGAGATCAAGGAGGGGCCATGAAATAACACTGGCGAGCAAAATAAAGGAAAATCCTAAGATGTTTTATAAGTATATTAAGGGTAAGAGGATGACTAGGGAAAAAATAGGGCCCATTAGGGACAAAAATGGCAATCTGTGTGTGGAGCCGGCAGATGTAGGAGGGGTTCTAAATGAATTTTTTGCATCTGTTTTCACTATGGAGAAGGACGAAATATGGCAGGGGGACTGTGATATACTCGAACATATTAACATCGAGCGGGAGGAGGTATTGGCGGTTTTAGCAGGCCTAAAAATGGATAAATCCCCAGGCCCGGACGAAATGTATCCCAGGCTACTGTGTGAGGCAAAGGAGGAGATTGCGGGGGCTCTAACACATATATTCAGAACCTCTCTGGCCACAGGGGATGTGCCAGAGGACTGGAGAACCGCTAATGTAATACCATTATTCAAGAAGGGGAGTAGGGAAAAACCGGGGAACTACAGGCCAGTGAGCCTAACATCAGTGGTAGGAAAATTATTGGAAAAAATTCTGAAGGACAAAATTAGTCTCCACTTGGAGAAGCAAGGATTAATCAGGGATAGTCAACATGGCTTTGTCAAGGGAAGATCATGTCTGACTAATTTGATTGAATTTTTTGAGGGGGTGACTAGGCGTGTGGATGAGGGTAACGCAGTGGATGTGGTATACATGGATTTCAGTAAGGCCTTCGATAAAGTCCCCCACAGGAGACTGGTCAAGAAGGTACGAGCCCATGGAATCCAGGGTGCCTTGGCACTTTGGATACAAAACTGGCTTAGTGGCAGAAGGCAGAGGGTGATGGTCGAAGGTTGTTTTTGTGACTGGAAGCCTGTGGCCAGTGGGGTACCACAGGGATCGGTGCTGGGTCCCTTGCTGTTTGTGGTCTACATTAATGACTTGGATATGAATGTAAAAGGTATGATCAGTAATTTCGCTGATGATACAAAAATTGGTAGGGTGGTAAATAGCGAGGAGGATATAGATGGGTTGGTCAGATGGGCGGAACAGTGGCAAATGGAATTTAACCCGGAAAAGTGCGAGGTGATGCACTTTGGAGGGACTAACAAGGCAAGGGAATACACAATGAATGGGAGGACCCTAGGCAAGACAGAGGGTCAGAGGGATCTTGGTGTGCAAGTTCACAGATCCCTGAAGGCGGCGGAACAGGTAGATAAGGTGGTAAAGAAGGCATATGGGATACTTGCCTTTATTAGCCGAGGCATAGAATATAAGAGCAAGGAGGTTATGATGGAGCTGTATAAAACACTGGTTAGGCCACAGCTGGAGTACTGTGTGCAGTTCTGGTCACCACACTACAGGAAGGATGTGATCGCTTTGGAGAGGGTGCAGATGAGATTCACCAGGATGTTACCAGGGCTGGAGCGCTTCAGCTATGAAGAGAGACTGGGAAGATTGGGTTTGTTTTCCTTGGAGCAGAGGAGGCTGAGGGGGGACATGATTGAGGTGTACAAAATTATGAGGGGCACAGATAGGATGGATACTAAGGAGCTTTTTCCCTTCGTTGAGGGTTCTATAACAAGGGGACATAGATTCAAGGTAAAAGGCGGGAGGTTTAGAGGGGATTTGAGAAAGAACTTTTTCACCCAGAGGGTGGTTGGAGTCTGGAACTCACTGCCTGAAAGGGTTGTGGAGGCAGGAACCCTCACAACATTCAAGAAGCATTTGGATGAGCACTTGAAATGCCATAGCATACAAGGCTACGGACCAAATGCTGGAATATGGGAGTAGAGTAGACAGGGCTTGATGGCCGGCGCGGACACGATGGGCCGAAGGGCCTCTATCCGGGCTGTATAACTCTATGACTCTAGATGCAGGGAGGATGTTCCCGATGGCTGGGGAGTCCAGAACCAGAGGTCACAGACTCAGGATACGGGATATGCCATACAGAACCGAGATGAGGAGAAATTTCTTCTCTCAGAGGGTGGTGAACCTGTGGAATTCTCTACCACAGAAGGCAGTGGAGGCCAAGTCATTAGATGTATTCAAGAAGGAGATAGATATATTTCTTAATGCTAAAGGGATGAAGGGATACGGGGAAAAAAGGGAGTTAGACGATCAGCCATGATCATTTTGAATGGCAGAGGAGGCCCAAAGGGCTGAATGGCCTACTCTTGCTCCTATTTTCTATGTTTCTATGTTTCTATGAACAATACAGTGCTGAAACTGTAAACTGGCTACAAAAGGTGACATGAGGAAAAGCTTTTTTATGCAGTGAGTGGTTAGGATCTGGAACACACTGCTGGGGTGGGGTGGAGGCAGATTCAATCATGGCTTTCAAAAGGGAACTGGATAAGTACTTGAAAGGAAAAAGTTTGTAGGGCTACAGGGATAGGGCGGGGGAGTGGGACTAGCAGGATTGCTCTTGCATACAGCCGGCATGGACTCGATGGGCCAAATGGCCTCCTTCCGTGTTGTAACCTTTCTATGATTCTATGATTCTAACTTTCAATAACAACTGATAAGGAGAAGCTTCCAGAAGCTTCCAGAAGGTTTGCAATGT
This sequence comes from Heptranchias perlo, assembly GCF_035084215.1. Classification (NCBI taxonomy): domain Eukaryota; kingdom Metazoa; phylum Chordata; class Chondrichthyes; order Hexanchiformes; family Hexanchidae; genus Heptranchias; species Heptranchias perlo. Next base: position 38,827,962 of record NC_090353.1, read on the forward strand.
CAACAACAACTGCGAAGGACAAAGAACTCTACCACCTAGAAGGACAAGAGCAGCAGGTTCATGGGAACAACACCACCTGCACGTTCCCCTCCAAGTCACACATCATCCCGACTTGGAAATACATCGCCGTTCCTTCATCGTCGCTGGGTCAAAATCCTGGAACTCCCTAGTTAACAGCACTGTGGGAGAACCTTCACCACACAGACTGCAGCGGTTTAAGAAGGCGGCTCACCACCACCTTCTCAAGGGCAATTAGGGATGGACAATAAATGCTGGCCTTGCCAGCGACGCCCACATCCCATGAACGAATGAAAAAAAAACTGATAGGACACCTGGCTTCACATAGATTGGAGGATATAAGGGGTCCATATGGTCCATGAGTGGTCCAACCACCCATCCATCTTAATGCTATGGACAATTTGGGCCTTCTTGTAACTTGGTTCACAGCTATTTGCTCAGAAGCATATAAAGATAAGACATTGTAGCAGTCAAAACAACAGACAACAGGCAACATCAGAGAAGCTGGAAGAAGCTTCAAGAGTTAACGACTGCAGCGTGAACTCTTCCAATGAGACTTTGTTTCTGAATTTTGACAAAAAGACTTTGATTCTGAGCTTTGACCAAACCACTTTGTCTCTAAACTTTGATGAAAACACAAACCTTGATGAGAAGAACCTCGACATCACTCTACACATCTCTCCACGATGCACCCGTTACTGCAGCAATTGACACCCTACTTCTAGACCTTGACAGCTGCTTTGATGCATAAAGTTGTATATGCTACTTGCTCGCTTTGCTTCATGCCTGCTTATGTGCACTTTTAAATTATTAAATAAAGAACATTGTGAACCCCCACTTGTATTATCGGGTGGAGTAATCCATGTATTGATTGAGTTGCTTCATGCTTGCTATGTGCTCTTTTAAAATCACTAAATAAAGAATCCCCTTTGATTCACAAAACTACCATGTCAGGTGGCTTTCTTTGTCTGAACTATCGTCCAGGTCCACAAATCTCTGGGAAAGACTCTAAATTCCCAACAATACTGAGGCAAAGTGACTACTCAATATTTCTGCCGTTTCGCTGTCATTACCTGTGAGTTTATCTTATGCACCCCTTAGTGGCCCTATCCCTATCCTGATTTTTCTTTTGCTAGTTATGTGTCTGTAGAATACTTTACTATTTCTTTTTATACTCCTTGATAATTTAATTTCATAGTTCCTCTTTGCTTTCCTAATTGTTTTTTGACTTCTTTCCTAACCTCTTTGTATTCTCTTTAGTCACCCTCTCCTTTATTGTTTATGTACTTAGTGTATGCTTTTGCCTTTAGTTTCAATTTTACCCTTATCTCCTTATTCATCATTATTGGCTAGTCTGTTCTTTTTTAGAGGAATATATTTCTCCTGAACTCTTTTGATTTAAATATTATCCACTGCTGTTCTATCTCTTTGTCTGTCAACTTTTTTTCCAGTTTACCTTCCCTAGTTCCATTCTCATCCCCTCAAAATTAGTTTCTTTCTGATCTATTACTTTGGTCTTTGTCTTACTTATGTCTTTCTCAATCATTATTTTAAACCTTATTATGTTATGATCGCTATTGCCTGGATGTTCCCCTACACTTACTTCTCTTATCTGTACTGGTTTATTTCCCATTACTAGAGATCCAGCAGTGATTCCTCTCTTCTTGGGCTTCTCACATACTGGGTAAGAAAGGAGTCCTGCACACATTGTAAAAACTCCATTCCCCTTTCCCTTTTTCCGACCTGTTCTTGCCAGTTTATTTGGGGGTAGTTCAAATCTCCAATGATTATTATTCGATGCTTTCACTCATTCCGTAGATTTGCCTACATATTTCTTTCACTATTTCCCTTCCACTATTAGGAGGTCTGTAGAATATCTCTATTACCCTGATTGATCCCTTCTTATCCTTTGTCTCAATCCATATGGATTCTGTTTCGATCTTAATATTATTTATGTCCCTTTTTTCTACTGCCATTATATTGTCTCTAATTAGTATAGCTGCCCACCCACCCCTCTTCCTTCACTATCCTTTCTAAATACGTTATATCCTGCAATATTTAATTGTCAGTCCTGTTCTTTATGTAGCCATGTTTCAGTTATTGCTATTACATCTGGCTCCTCATTACAAATTATTGCCTCCAGTTCCCCTGTTTTGTTTCGGATGCCGTGCACATTGCTGTTCGGGCAATTTAATTTGTTTTGAATAATTGTTCCCCTCACTTTATATTTTACAGTCATTTTATACTTATGTTCTATAACTGTCTTTGTTCCCTGACCATTTATCCTTAATTCTTTACCCTGATCTGACCTTTACCCTCATCTCCTAGTTCCTTTATCTTCAGAATTATGGGGGGGAAGGAGCCGGGAAGGGGGCATTGGGGTGGGGGTGGGGGGGGCGAATTACGAATGAGAAACCCGGAAGTACGGGTTTCCTGGACTTCCTTATGATTTTGACAAAAGGCTGCCTATTTTTTTTGACGATTTCTCTCCCGACAGGCCGGCCTCATTGACAGGCTGGTCTCAGACGGACAGGAGAAGAGCAAGAAAGAGGTAAGTCTTAGATTGGATGAATTGGGGGGGAGAGCAGGGTGGGGCATGGAGGCATAAGGGGCATCGGCAGGCATTGGTGTCACCGGAGGGGAGTTAGTCATCGGGAGGGGGGTCAGTCATTGGGGAGGGACAGTCATCGGGGGGGTCAGTAATTGGGTGTCAGTCATCAGGGGGGGTCAGTCATTGGGGGGGATCAGTCATCGGGAGGGGGAGGGGTCTTGGAGGGGATCGGAGGTCATCGAAGGGGTATCGGAGATCATCGGGGGGATTGGGGGTCAGTCATCGGGGAATCAGTCACGAGGGGGGGGTCAGGATCGGGGGCTATTACAGGGGTTGCGATCGTTGCGGGTGGTCGCAATCATTGGGGGGGTCACAATCGTTGGGGGTGGTCGTGATCATTGGGGGGGTCGTGGTCATTGGGGGGGTCACGGCAGGTAGGTTTGTTGGGCCTGGGGGAAGCACTCCTGCTCCTCTGTGCCGACAAGCTGTGCTATAAAGGCAGTTTTGGGCCTTCTTGCCTCCTCTCACGTGGTGTGCAGGAGAAAGTCTGGGAATCCCAGCACCCAGAGGCTAAAATCAGAAAACCTGAAAAAATGGAGGCCCGCAACTTCCTTGAAAGGTTTCAGTGACCAACCCACCTCCTGAGAGCAGGTTGGCCACCCGCCCCTCGTCCCGCCCCGGTGAAAACCGGAAACGGGCAGGTTGGAGGCGGGTTTGAAATTGTTGCAATTTTTAATGCCACCCCGCCCCCAACCCACCAATTTTTCCAGGCTAAAATCATGTCCATGTTATTTTTACCAGATCCCTTCCCCCATCTTACTAATTTAAAGTCCTATCCACAGCCCTATTTATCCTTTCCACTAGAACACTGGTCTCACTCCGGTTCAGGTGGAGCCCGTCCAAGTGGGACAGCAGCTTCCTGTCCCAGTGCCAATGTCCCATGAAATGGAACCCCAACTCCCCACACCAGTCTTTCAACCATGCATTCACCTTCCTGTTCTGCCTATCCCTATGGCAATCAACGCATGGCTTGGGTGGCAATCCCGACATTGCCACCTGTGATGTCCTGTTTTTTAATTTAGTTCCTAACTTCTGATATTCTTATAGCAAGACCTCTTCCCTTTTCTTCCCTATGTCATTGGTCCCAACATGGACCACAACAACTGGATCCTCCTCCGCCATTTCCAAGTTCTTCTCCAGTTGCTCCGAGATGTCCTTTACCCAGTTCTAGACTCTCCAGCCGGGGAAACAACCTCTCGGCATCTACCCTGTCAAACACCCTCAGAATCTTATATGTTTCAATGAGATCACCTCTCATTCTTCTAAACTCCAGAAAGTATAGGCCCATTCTACTCAATCTCTCCTCATAGGACATAGGATGAGAAGGTTGGTTCTCAAACAAGCGCACTGAGCTTGAATAAAGGAGACTATGATGGTATGAGAGTGGAATTGATTAAAGTGGACTGGGAAAATAGATTAAAGGGTAAGACGGTACATGAGCAGTGGTGTTCATTTAAGGAGTTATTTTACAACTTTCAAAAAAAATATATTCCACTGAGGAAAAAAGGGTGTAAAAGAAATGATAGCCATCCGTGGCTAAGTAAAGAAATTAAGGATAGTATCTGACTAAAAACAAGGACATATAAGGTAGCCAAACTTAGTGGGAGGATAGAAGATTGGGAAGTCTTCAAAAGACAGCAAAAAGTAACTAAAGGATTGATTAAGAAAGGGAAGATAGATTATGAAAATAAATTAACAAAAAATATAAAAACAGATAGCAAGAGTTTCTATAGTTATATAAAAAGAAAAAGGGTGGCTAAGGCAAACGTAGGTCCCTTAGAGGATGAGACCGGGAAATTAATGGTGGGAAACATGGAGATGGCAAAAATGCTGAACAAATATTTTGTTTCAGTCTTTATGGTAGAGGACACTAAGAATATCCCAACACTGGACAAACAGGGGGCTCTAGGGGGGGAGGAGCTAAATATGATTAAAATCACTAAGGAATTGGTACTTAGTAAATCAATGGGACTCAAGGTGGATAAATCCCCTGGACCTGATGGCTTACATCATAGGGTCTTGAGGGAAGTGGCAGTAGGGATTGTGGATGCTTTGGTAATAATTTTCCAAAATTCTCTGGACTCAGCAAAGGTCCCGGCAGATTGGAAAACTGCTACTGTAACACCCTTATTTAAAAAGGGTAGTAGGCAGAAGGCTGGAAACTATAGACCAGTTAGCCTAACATCTGTGGTGGGTAAAATTTTGGAGTCTATTATTAAGGAGACAGTAGCGGAACATTTGGATAAACATAATTTAACAGGACAAAGTCAGCATGGCTTTATGAAGGGGAAGTCATGTCTGACAAATTTGCTTGAGTTCTTTGAGGACATAACGTACAGGGTGGATAAAGGGGAACCAGTGGACGTAGTGTATTTAGACTTCCAGAAGGCATTCGACAAGGTGCCACATAAAAGATTATTGCTCAAGATAAAGAATCACGGGATTGGGGGTAATATTCTGGCATGGGTGGAGGATTGGTTATCTAACAGGAAGCAGAGAGTTGGGATAAATGGTTCATTCTTGGACTGGCAACCAGTAGCCAGTGGTGTTCCGCAGGGGTCGGTGCTGGGTCCCCAACTCTTTACAATCTATATTAACGATTTGGAGGAGAGGACCGAGTGTAACATATCAAAGTTTGCAGATGATACAAAGATGGGAGGGAAAGCAGAGAGTGAGGAGGACATAAAAAACATAAAAGGGGATATAGGACAGGCTGGGTGAGTGGGCGGAGATTTGGCAGATGCAATACAATATTGGAAAATGTGAGGTTATGCACTTTGGCAGGAAAAATCAGAGAGCAAGTTATTATCTTAATGGCGAGAAACTGGAAAATACTGCAGTACAAAGGGATCTGGGGGTCCTAGTGCAAGAAAATCAAAAAGTTAGTATGCAGGTGCAGCAGGTGATCAAGAAGGCCAACGGAATGTTGGCTTTTATTGCTAGGGGGATAGAATATAAAAACAGGGAGGTATTGCTGCAGTTATATAAGGTATTGGTGAGACCGCACCTGGAATACTGCATACAGTTTTGGTGTCCATACTTAAGAAAAGACATACTTGCTCTCGAGGCAGTACAAAGAAGGTTCACTCGGTTAATCCCGGGGATGAGCGGGTGGACATATGAGGAGAGGTTGAGTAGATTGGGACTCTACTCATTGGAGTTCAGAAAAATGAGAGGCGATCTTATTGAAACATATAAGATTGTGAAGGGGCTTGATCGGGTGGATGTGGTAAGGATGTTCCCAAGGATGGGTGAAACTAGAACTAGGGGGCATAATCTTAGAATAAGGGGCTGCTCTTTCAAAACTGAGATGAGGAGAAACTTCTTCACTCAGAGGGTAGTGGGTCTGTGGAATTTGCTGCCCCAGGAAGCATTAAATAAATTTAAAACAGAAATAGACAGTTTCCTAGAAATAAAGGGAATTAGGGGTTACGGGGAGCGGGCAGGAAATTGGACATGAATTTAAATTTGAGGTTAGGATCAGATCAGCCATGATCTTATTGAATGGCGGAGCAGGCTCGAGGGGCCGATTGGCCTACTCCTGCTCCTATTTCTTATGTTCTTATGTTCTTATTAACCCTCTCATCCCAGGAATTAATCTAGTGAACCTTCGTTGCATTGCCTCTAAGGCAAGTATATCCTTCCTTAGATAAGGAGACCAAAACTGTACGCAGTACTCCAGGTGAGGTCTCACCAAAGCTCTGTACAATTGTAGTAAGACTGCCTTACTCTTGTACTCCAACCTCCTTGCAATAAAGGCCAACATGCTATTTGCCTTCCTAATTGCTTGCTGTACCTGCATGTTAACTTTCTGTCTTTCTTGTGCGAGGACACCCAGATCTCTCTGAACACCAACATTTAATAATTTCTCACCATTTAAAAATATTCTGTTTTTCTATTCTTCCTACCAAAGTAAATAACCTCACATTTCCCCACATTATACTCCATCTGCCACCTTCTTACCCATTCACTTAACCTGTCTATATCCCTTTGCAGGCACTTTGTGTCCTCCTCGCAGCTTACTTTCCCACCTAGCTTTGTATCGTCACCAAACTTGGACACATTACACTCGGCCCCTTCCTCTAAGTCATTAAAATAGATTGTATATAGCTGAGGCCCAAGCATTGATCCTTGCAGCACTCCACTAGTTACAGCCTGCCAACCTGAAAATGACCCGTTTATCCCTATTTTCTGTTTACTGTCCGTTAATCAATCCTCCACCCATGCTAATATATTACCCTCGACCCCATGAGCCCTTATCTTGCATAGCAACCTTTTATGTGGCACCTAAGCAAATGCCTTTTGAAATTCCACTGGTTCCCCTTTATCCTCAAAGATTTTAATCTAATACTATCCTTAACTTCTTTAGTTAGCCACGGATGAATCACTTTTCCCGTGCAGTTTTTATTTTTCAATGGAATGTATATTCATTGAGAATTATGAAATATTTCTTTAAATGTTTGCCATTGCTTATCTACTGCCATACCTTTTAATCTAGGTAATCTAAGGTAAAGATAGATAATGTCGAATGGTAGCTCAGGAAGCAGTAGCAACAGGTTTTTATGTCCCTGATCTGTACCCAATCTTATTAGAGGAAAGCTGCGTGAAAATCCATCTGACATTAATTTGCATATAGTTTATATTGCTTTGTATTTGAGAGCAGGTCAGGGGAAGATTCCAGCTGCAGCATGAATTAATTCATAGGGGATTGTACCTTTAAATAAATGTGATAATAACTGACATCTAAATCATAGCATTCAAAAATGGATTTGATGTGCTCCCAGATTGCTCCTAGACACCAGTGGGAGAGGAACATACGAACATACGAATTAAGAGCAGGAGTAGGCCACTCGGCCCCTCGAGCCTGCTCTGCCATTTGATAAGATCATGGCTGATCTGATTGTGACCTCAACCCTACTTTCCCATCTACCTTTGACTCCCTTGTTAATCAGGAATCTATCTAACTCAGCCTTAAAAATATTCAATGACCCTGCCTCCACTGCTCTCTGGGGAAGGGAGTTCCACAGACTCACGACCCTCTGAGAGAAAAAATTTCTCCTCATCTCTGTTTTAAATGGGAGACCCCTTATTTTTAAACTGTGGCCCCTAGTTCCAGTCTCTCCCACATGGGGAAACATCCCCTCAGCATCTACCCCTTCTAGTCCCCTCGGGCACTTATATGTTTCAATAAGATCACCTCTCATTCTTCTAAACTCCAGTGTATACAGGCCCAACTTGCCCAACCTTTCCTCATAAGATAACCCCCTCATCGGAACATTGACCCGAATCTCTATTAAACCAACAGTCACTTTAAATCTTGGTCACTGCCATGCTCAGTAGTTAGTTCAAAGTACACAAGATGTGGAGATGCCGGTCATGGACTGGGGTTGACAATTGTAAACAATTTTACAACACCAAGTTATAGTCCAGCAATTTTATTTTAAATTCACAAGCTTTCGGAGGCTTCCTCCTTCGTCAGGTAAATGTTCAGGAGCTCCTTGAAGCCTACGCATTTATACTTCACAGAACAATACATGGTGTTTACAGACTGCCCCTGCAACTGCCCGTTGCCAAGGCAATCACCGTGTTCAGACAGAGAGGTGTCACCTGCAGAACCCCCGAATACACATTCAACAAAAAAACAAACAGGAAAAAAAAACAGAGAGAGGCAGAAACATCCGGAAGGCAGAGAAAGACAGCAAATGACCCATTATATTAAAAACAGATAACATTTGTTTGCTGGTGGGGTAACGTGTAGCGTGACATGAACCCAAGATCCCGGTTGAGGCCGTCCTCATGGGTGCGGAACTTGGCTATCAATTTCTGCTCGACGATTTTGCGTTGTCGTGTGTCTCGAAGGCCGCCTTGGAGTACGTTTACCCGAAGGTCGGTGGATGAATGTCCATGACTGCTGAAGTGTTCCCCGACTGGGAGGGAACCCTCCTGTTTGGCGATTGTTGCGCGGTGTCCGTTCATCCGTTGTCGCAGCGTCTGCATGGTCTCGCCAATGTACCATGCTCTGGGGCATCCTTTCCTGCAACGTATGAGGTAGACAACGTTGGCCGAGTCACAGGAGTATGAACCGTGCACCTGGTGGGTGGTGTCCTCTCGTGTGATGGTGGTATCTGTGTCGATGATCTGGCATGTCTTGCAGAGGTTACCGTGGCAGGGTTGTGTGGTGCCGTGGACGCTGTTCTCTTGAAAGCTAGGTAATTTGCTGCGAACGATGGTCTGTTTGAGGTTGGGTGGCTGTTTAAAGGCGAGTAGTGGAGGTGTGGGGATGGCCATAGCGAGGTGTTTGTCCTCATTGATGACATGTTGAAGGCTGCGGAGAACATGGCGTAGTTTCTCCGCTCCGGGGAAGTACTGGACGACAAAGGGTACTCTGTTGGTTGCGTCCCGTGTTGGTCTCCTGAGGAGGTCTATGCGATTTTTTGCTGTGGCCCGTCGGAACTGTCGATCGATGAGTCGAGCGTCATATCCCGTTCTTACTAGGGCGTCTTTCAGCGTCTGTAGGTGTCCATCGCGTTCCTCCTCGTCTGAGCAGACCCTGTGTATTCGCAGGGCCTGTCCATAGGGGATGGCCTCTTTGACGTGGTTAGGGTGGAAGCTGGAAAAGTGGAGCATCGTGAGGTTGTCCGTGGGCTTGCGGTAGAGTGAGGTGCTGAGGTGCCCGTCTTTGATGGAGATTCGTGTGTCCAAGAAAGAAACTGATTCTGAGGAGTAGTCCTCAGAATCAGTTAATCGCATAGACCTCCTCAGGAGACCAACACGGGACGCAACCAACAGAGTACCCTTTGTCGTCCAGTACTTCCCCGGAGCGGAGAAACTACGCCATGTTCTCCGCAGCCTTCAACATGTCATCAATGAGGACAAACACCTCGCTATGGCCATCCCCACACCTCCACTACTCGCCTTTAAACAGCCACCCAACCTCAAACAGACCATCGTTCGCAGCAAATTACCTAGCTTTCAAGAGAACAGCGTCCACGACACCACACAACCCTGCCACGGTAACCTCTGCAAGACATGCCAGATCATCGACACAGATACCACCATCACACGAGAGGACACCACCCACCAGGTGCATGGTTCATACTCCTGTGACTCGGCCAACGTTGTCTACCTCATACGTTGCAGGAAAGGATGCCCCAGAGCATGGTACATTGGCGAGACCATGCAGACGCTGCGACAACGGATGAACGGACACCGCGCAACAATCGCCAAACAGGAGGGTTCCCTCCCAGTCGGGGAACACTTCAGCAGTCATGGACATTCATCCACCGACCTTCGGGTAAGCGTACTCCAAGGCGGCCTTCGAGACACACGACAACGCAAAATCGTCGAGCAGAAATTGATAGCCAAGTTCCGCACCCATGAGGACGGCCTCAACCGGGATCTTGGGTTCATGTCACGCTACACGTTACCCCACCAGCGAACAAATGTTATCTGTTTTTAATATAATGGGTCATTTGCTGGCTTTCTCTGCCTTCCGGATGTTTCTGCCTCTCTCTGTTTTTTTTTCCTGTTTGTTTTTTTGTTGAATGTGTATTCGGGGGTTCTGCAGGTGACACCTCTCTGTCTGAACACGGTGATTGCCTTGGCAACGGGCAGTTGCAGGGGCAGTCTGTAAACACCATGTATTGTTCTGTGAAGTATAAATGCGTAGGCTTCAAGGAGCTCCTGAACATTTACCTGACGAAGGAGGAAGCCTCCGAAAGCTTGTGAATTTAAAATAAAATTGCTGGACTATAATTTGGTGTTGTAAAATTGTTTACAAAGTACACAAGACAGTGCCGAAATGATCCATGGTTTTTGTGCTCATTTGGATAGACAGGATATTCTTCCCATGCAACTATTTCATTTGCAAAACTCATTAAGACTAGATTGAGAAAAGAAAAACTGAAACTGCTGTAGAAATGTAATAAAAACATAAAATGCTGGAGATACACTGCAAATCCATCAGAATCTAAAGAGAAAAGATTGATGCATGCAAATACTTCATCAATTCCGTCATAACTAGTCTGAAGGGTTAGTAGCATGAGTATTGCTTTAAGAGGGTGAAAAGTGGGCAGGGATGGAGTCTCTTGAATCCAACAAAACCCAAATATAAGTTATATTATGGATGCTGATCCAGGTATAGTAGCAGTAGAGTTAAGAATATGTTGCATCTTTTAATTTTTTTGTATCCGAAGGAGAATGATTTAAAAGTTTTTTAAAAGTTGTGCTAACTGTTGAGAGTCTTTGGTGCTGAGCATGGAGAAAATGCCTGAATAAAAACTCAAAAACATAAGGCATGATATAATCTTACTGGCCTCATAAAACAACACATCTGGTGACTTCACGAGCAGCACCACAGGAGGTTCGCTATATGTACAGTTCTCACACAAAAAATATAATAATGTTCCATAACATCCCTTACCCCATTGATTAGAACCCACGGGACGTAATTATGTGATGGTTCCAGTTCATTGGTCATTTGAGCATTTTGATGCATCAGTTCATTTCCCTGATCTCCATTCACGCAGCTGATGATGGTGTCCCAGGACACTGTCGGAGCATGTATTTGCAAACACTGTGAAGAGTGAATGGTTTCCCAGCATAAAGATACTTGCACGAAGGCGAGATATATTACAGTGAATCATTGTAGCTGGCATTAATGGGAGTTAATAGTAGAGTTTTCTTTAATTGGCTCTTTACCTTTGCTTTTGCAAACCCTTATCATTTGTAGTGGGGAGTAGCATTGAGTCTGGGTAATGTTACTCACCTGCTGGGCTTCGGAGAGCACTGTAGAGGCAGATTCCATGCAGCAAATCACTGGCAGATAACGTGTAGCGTTCTTAAGGTAATGCATTATGCAGGTCTGAGCAAGGACAAACATATGAAATGAAGATTACAGGAAATAAGTACATCTCTGCAGTACTAACCCTTTGAGTGGAATTTCTCCTTATCTACTTTTAATCAATTAAATAAGTTTCCAAAAGTACCTCACACAGAAAATGATACTGAGCAATCAGAGAAATGCTCTCTCAGTCAAACAACCAGAGCAGATAATTGCCTTATCATTGTATCATAGTAGGTACAGCACAGGAGGAGACCATTTGGCCCATCGTGCCTGTGCTGCCTCCACTGGTTCCTGGGGAACAACACTGTATACTTCCCTCCAGTCTGAAAAACAACCGTTCATCACTACTCTCTGCTTTCTGTCCCTGAGCCAATTTTGTAGCCACGCTGCCACTGTCCCTTTAATCCCATGGGCTTTAACTTTGCTAACAAGTCTATTATTTGGTACTTTATCAAATGTCTTTTGAAAGTCCATATACACAATATCAACTGCACTACCCTCATCAACCCTCCCCCTTACTTCATAGTATCATAGTAGGTACAGAACAGGAGGAGGCCATTCGGCCCATCGTGCCTGTGCCGGCTCTGTGAAAGAGCTATCCATTTAGTCCCATTCCCCTGTTCTTTCCCCATAGTCCTGTAAATTTTTTCCCTTCAAGTATTTATCCAATTCCCTTTTGAAAGTTACTATTGAATCTGCTTCCACCATCCTTTCAGGCAGCACATTCCAGATCATTACAACTCTCTACGTAAAAACATGTTTCCTCATTTCGCCTCTGGCTCTTTTGCCGATCACCTTTAATTTGTGTCCTCTGTTTACTGACCCTTCTGCCACTGGAAATAATTTCTCCTTATTTACTCTGTCAAAACGTGATTTTGAACTCTTCTATCAAAACTCCCCTTAACCTTCTCTGTTCTAAGGAGAACAATCCCAGCTTCTCCAATCTCTCCACATAACTGAAGTCCCTCATCCCTGACACCATTCTAGTAAATCTCCTCTGCACCATCTCTAAGGCATTGAAATCCTTCCTAAAGTGTGGTGCCCAGAATTGAACATAATACTCCAGCTGGAGCCTAACCAGTGTTTTATAAAAGTTTAGCATAACTTCCTTGCTTTATCAAAGAACTCAATCAAATAAGTCAAACACGATTTTCCTTTAACAAATCCATGCTGACTTTCATTTATTAGCCCAGACTTTTCCACATGCCAATTAATTTGTTGGGCTAGAAATTGGGCCGTCTATTGCCCATCGTTTTGGTGCTACATGGCCTCCTGAACATCCAAGATGGCATCTTATATGCGCATACATCCATCTAGCGTGACGTGCGCCGACACCATCTTGGTAAAGGGTTTAGCGCATACGGAAATAACGAACACCGGCAGCATGTAAAGTAAGGAGGAAATGTAATCGATCAGAGTGATTAAAGTGATAGACACCATTTTGGGACTTAATGCCCGACTCAACACACTGTTGTAACCACGACCATCTGAACATGTCTTAGAGTGCCTGGAGGACCCCCTCCACCAGCACTATATAAAGGAACCATGCAGGTTATTTGCTGGGTTATTGCTTCTGACTGCTGATGCATTTGTAACTGTTTTGGAGGTCTCCTATAATACAATACTAGGACGAGGGGACATAGCTGAACATTTGGAGCCAGGACGTGCAGGAGTGAAGTCAGGAAGCGCTTCTACATGCAAAGGATGGGAGAAGTTTGGAACGCTCTGCTGCAGTCGGCAGTTGTGAATTTTAAATCTGAGATTGATAGATTTCTGTGAACCAAGGGTATTAAGGGATATGGGGCTAAGGCGGGTACATGGAGTTAGGTCACAGATCAACCATGATCTCATTGAATGACGGAACAGGCTCAAAGGGTTAAATGCCACTGCCACTTGCTGCCTCCTGTAATGCACCACCTTCTCCTGCAAGAAAACTGGACATGTGTCTAGGTGATGTGCCTCAAGGTTGAAAAGCTGCCAGTTTGTGTGGCCTGTGAGTTGTGGATGGGCAGCTTGTAACAATGGTAATGTGTGAGGCTGATTAGAAGAGTTGAGTACTGATGGAAAGAGTTGTTGGTTATGTGGGTGATGGGGGTTGTACTCCGTGGAGCAGTGGATGTGGCTAGTGGTGCAGTTGGTAGGAGATGCCACTTGACAGTTGACCTCTCTCACCTTGACCACTCGTTTCAAAGCATTAAACTTCTGCCTGCACTGCATCCACATTCATGGTGCTATGCGCCTGGCATTGACTTCGTCTCCCGCTGCCTCCCACTGCCTCTTGGGCATATGTCTGGAGGGCCTCTTGCGCCCCCCCGCCCCCCTCCCGCGGATATAGGGTGCCCCTCCTTCTGTCCACCTCTTGCTCAAGGCCTCTAGTGCACGAGCAGAGAACCTTGGTGCACGCACTCTCGCAGGCCTGGTACCAACTCTGATCGGCAGATTGGTGAGGCCTGGCATGCAGATTGGAGAATGTGGGATTTAGTAGTGCACAACCTTTATTCGATGTTTTAACATAACTCATCAGTTTGTAAACATAGAAACAGGACCTGCATCTGTGTTTTACGTGTGCAATATCTGATCTCCGTTCAGACTCCATGCATACAGCAGACTGTTATTTTTAGCAAATAACTACCTTTAAGAGATTTTGGCAGGTTGTCAAAGAGATAAAAGAGAGGTTTATCCGTCTCCCCTTTTTTCCACAGGGGTGTAACATTTGCAATCCTCCAGTCCTCTGCCACCACTCCCATATTTAAGGAGGATCGGAAGATTGTGGTCAGATCCTCCGCAATTTCCACCCTTACTTCCCTCAGTAACCTAGGATGCATCCCATCTGGACCAGGCGACTTTTCTACTTTGAGTACTGCCAATCTTTTAAGAACCTCCTCTTTATCTATTTTTATCCGAATCAATAATGCAGCAACCTCCTCCTTTACTGCTACACTGGCCGTATCCTCTTCGTTAGTGAAGACCAATGTGAAGTATTCATTCAGTACCTCAGCCATGCCCTCTGCCTCCACAAGAAGATCTCCTTTTTTTTCCTAATCGGTCCCACACTTCCTTTAACTATTTATATGTTTATAAAAGACTTTTGGGTTCCCTTTTATGTTAGTCATTAATCTATTCTCATAATCTCCATTTGCCCCTTTTATTCCCTTTTTTAGCTCTCCTCTGTACTTTCTGATTTAGAAACCATAGAACTATAGAAAAGATACAGCACAGAAGGGGGCCATTCGGCCCATCGTGTCCACGTCGGCTCAAAGAACAACCAGGTGCCCATTCTAATCCCACCTTCCAGCACCCGGACCATAGCCCTGTCGTTTACAGCACTTTAGGTGCAGGTCCAGGTACTTTTTAAAAGAGAACCTGCCTCTACCACCAATTCGGGCAGCGAATTCCATACACCCACCACCCTCTGGGTAAAAAAGTTTTTCCTCCTGTCCCCTCTAATCCTTCCGCCAATCAGCTTAAATCTATGTCCACTAGTTCTTGAACTCTCCGCTAGGGGAAACAGGTACTTCCTGTCTACTCTATCTGGGCCCCTCATAATTTTGTACACCTCAATCAAGTCTCCCCTCAGCCTCCTCTCCTCCAAGGAAAACAACCCCAGCCTATCCAATATCTCCCCGTAGCTGCAATTTTCAAGCCCTGGCAATATTCTTGTAAATCTTCTCTGCACTCTCTCCAGAGCAATTACGTCCTTCCTGTAATGTGGCGACCAGAACTGCGCACAATACTCCAGCTGTGGCCTTACCAGTGTTTTATACAGTTCCATCATTACATCTGTGGTTTTGTATTCTATACCTCGGCTAATAACAGAGACCATTCCATATGCCTTCTTCACAACCTTATCTACCTGTACTGCCACCTTCAGGTAGCAGTACAGGTACCTGAAGGTACCTCCCTGGCTTCTTTCAATAGCCTAGGAAACAATCCATCCGGCCCTGGTGACTTATCAACTTTCAAGGATTTCAGTCCCACTAGTACTTCCTCTCTCGTTATGTTTACCTTATCCAATATTTCACACCTCTCCTCTTTAACTACTACGTCCAGATCATCCCTTTCCTTTGTGAACACGGAGACAAAATAAGAGGAGGCAATATTCACTCAGAGGATTGTGAATCTTTGGAATTGCCTACCCCAGAGGGCTGTGGATGCTCAGTCGTTGAGTATATTCAAGACTGAGATCGATAAATTTTTGGACACTAAGGGAATCAAGGGATATGGAGATCGGGCAGGAATGTGGAGTTGAGGTAGAAGACCAGCCATGATCATATTGAATGGTGGAGCAGGCTCGAGGGGCCGTATGGCCTACTCCTGCACCTATTTCTTATGTTCTTAAAGTGATGGAAGGAGTCGTTGATTAAATCTTCAAGCATCACATAAGCCCCTCGAGCCTGCTCCACTATTCAATAAGATCATGGCTGATCTTTTACATCAACTCCACTTTCCCACCCTATCCCCATAATCCCTTGATTCCCTTGGTGTCCAAAAAATCTATCAATCTCAGTCTTGAATATACTCAATGACTGAGAATCCACAACGCTCTAGGGTAGAGGATTCCAAAAATTCACAACCCTCTGAGTGAAGAAATTTTTCCTCATCTTGGTCCTAAATGGCTGACCCCTTATCTTGAGACTATGACCCATAGTTCTAGACTCTCCAGCCAGGGGAAACATCCTCTCAGCATCTACCCTGTCAAGCCTCTAAGAATTTTATATGTTACAATGAGATCACCTCTCGTTCTTCTAAACTCCAGAGAGTATAGGCCCATTCTACTCAATCCCTCCTCATAGGACAGCCCTCTCATCCCAGGAATCAATCTATTGAACCTTCGTTGCACCGCCTCTAAGGCAAGTATATTCTTTCTTAGAAAAGGAGACCAAAACTGTACATAGTACTCCAGGTGTGGTCTCACCAAAGCCCTGTACAATTGCAGCAAGACCTCCTTCCTCTTATACTCCAACCCCCTTGCAATAAAGGCTAACATACCATTTGCCTTCCTAATTGCTTGCTGTGATTCATGTACAAGGACACCCAAATCTCTGACCACCAACATTTCTTAGCCTCTCATATTTTTAAGAATATTCTGCTTTTCTATTCTTCCTACCAAAGAGGATAATTTCACATTTCCCCACATTATACTCCATCTGCAACCTTCTCCCCAATCACTTAACCTGTCTATGTGCCTTTGCAGCCTCTTTGCGTCCTCCTCACAGCTTACTTTCCCTTCTAGCTTTGTATCATCAGCAAACTTGGATACACTCGGTCCCCTCATCTAAGGCATTGATATATATTATAAACAACTGAGGCCCAAGTACTGATCCTTGCGGCACTCCGCTAGTTACAGCCTGCCAACCCAAAAGTGACTCATTTATTCCTCACCAATAACCTGCTCATGGATGCTTAGTTTGGGTTCCACCAGGACCATTCGTTTCCAGATCTCATTACAGCCCTTGGTCCAAACATGGACACAAGCTGAATTCCAGAGGTAAGGAGAGAGTGACTGCCCTTGACATCAAGATAGCATTTGACCGAGTATGGCAACGCAGAGCCCCAGTAAACCTGGGCAATGGGGATCAGGGGGAAAGCTCTCCAGTGGCTGGAGTCAAATCGAGCACAAAGGAAGACGGTTGTGGTTGTTGAAGGCCAATCACCTCAGTCCCAGGACATCGCATGCAGCAAGACCTGGACAATATCTAGGCTTGGGCTGATAAGTGGCAAGTTACAATCACACCACAAATGGACGAGTTAACGGCACAAATAACTACATATGGGTATGATCTTGTGGCCATTACAGAAACATGGCTGCAGGGTGACAACGACTGGGAATTAAATATGCCAGGGTATTTAACAATCAGGAAGGACAGGCAGGAAGGAAGGGGAGGTGGGGTGGCTATGTTAATAAAGGAAGGAATCACTGTAATACTGAGAAATGATATTGGGACAAAGGATCAGGACAATGAAACAGTTTGGGTAGAGATAAGGAATAATAAGAGGAAAAAAACACTAGTGGGCGTAGTATATAGGCCTCCTAATAGTTGCAACTCTGCTGGAAGAAGTATTAATCAGGAAATAGTCGGGGCATGTAATAAGGGAACAGCTATAATTATGGGGGATTTTAACTATCATATTAACTGGACAAATCAAATTGGGCAGGGCAGCCTTGAGGGAGAGTTTATTGAGTGTGTTAGGGATGGATTTCTTGAGCAGTATGTAACTGATCCTACAAGGGGGCAGGCAACCTTGGACCTGGTCCTGTGTAATGAGCCAGGATTAATTAATAATGTCCTAGTTAAGGATCCCCTTGGAATGAGTGACCATAACATGGTTACATTCCATATCCAATTAGAGGGTGAGAAGGTTGGTTCTCAAACAAGCGTACTGAGCTTGAATAAAGGAGACTATGATGGTATGAGAGCGGAATTGATTAAAGTGGACTGGGAAAATAGATTAAAGGGTAAGACGGTACATGAGCAGGGGTGTTCATTTAAGGAGTTATTTTACAACTTTCAAAAAAAATATATTCCACTGAGGAAAAAAGGGTGTAAAAGAAATGACAGCCATCCGTGGCTAAGTAAAGAAATTAAGGATAGTATCCGACTAAAAACAAGGACATATAAGGTCGCCAAACTTAGTGGGAGGATAGAAGATTGGGAAGTCTTCAAAAGACAGCAAAAAGTAACTAAAGGATTGATTAAGAAAGGGAAGATAGATTATGAAAATAAATTAGCAAAAAATATAAAAACAGATAGCAAGAGTTTCTTTAGTTATATAAAAAGAAAAAGGGTGGCTAAGGCAAACGTAGGTAAAATAATGGGACTCAAGGCGGATAAATCCCCTGGACCTGATGGCTTCCATCCTAGGGTCTTGAGGGAAGTGGCAGTAGGGATTGTGGATGCTTTGGTGATAGTTTTCCAAAATTCCCTGGACTCAGGAGAGGTCCCGGCAGATTGGAAAACTGCTAATGTAACACCGTTATTTAAAAAGGGTAGTAGGCAGAAGGCTGGAAATTATAGGCCAGTTAGCTTAACATCTGTGGTGGGTAAAATTTTGGAGTCTATTATTAAGGAGACAGTAACGGAACATTTAGATAAGCATAATTTAATAGGACAAAGTCAGCATGGCTTTATGAAGGGGAAGTCATGTCTGACAAATTTGCTTGAGTTCTTCGAGGATATAACGTATAGGGTGGATAAAGGGGAACCAGTGGACATAGTGTATTTAGACTTCCAGAAGGCATTCGACAAGGTGCCACATAAAAGATTATTACTTAAGATAAAAAATCACGGGATTGGGGGTAATATTCTGGCATGGGTGGAGGATTGGTTATCGAACAGGAAGCAGAGAGTTGGGATAAATGGTTCATTTTCGGACTGGCAACCAGTAACCAGTGGTGTTCCACAGGGGTCAGTGCTGGGTCCCCAACTCTTTACAATCTATATTAACGATTTGGAGGAGGGGACCGAGTGCAACATATCAAAATTTGCAGATGATACAAAGATGGGAGGGAAAGTAGAGAGTGAGGAGGACATAAAAAACCTGCAAGGGGATATAGACAGGCTGGGTGAGTGGGCGGAGATTTGGCAGATGCAATATAATATTGGAAAATGTGAGGTTATGCACTTTGGCAGGAAAAATCAGAGAGCAAGTTATTTTCTTAATGGCGAGAGACTGGAAAGTACTGCAGTACAAAGGGATCTGGGGGTCCTAGTGCAAGAAAATCAAAAAGTTGGTATGCAGGTGCAGCAGGTGATCAAGAAAGCCAACGGAATGTTGGCTTTTATTGCTAGGGGGATAGAATATAAAAACAAGGAGGTATTGCTGCAGTTATATAAGGTATTGGTGAGACCGCACCTGGAATACTGCATACAGTTTTGGTCTCCATACTTAAGAAAAGACATACTTGCTCTCGAGGCAGTACAAAGAAGGTTCACTCGGTTAATCCCGGGGATGAGGGGGCGGACATATGAGGAGAGGTTGAGTAGATTGGGACTCTACTCATTGGAGTTCAGAAGAATGAGAGGCGATCTTATTGAAACATATAAGATTGTGAAGGGGCTTGATCGGGTGGATGCAGTAAGGATGTTCCCAAAGATGGGTGAAACTAGAACTAGGGGGCATAATCTTAGAATAAGGGGCTGCTCTTTCAAAACTGAGATGAGGAGAAACTTCTTCACTCAGAGGGTGGTAGGTCTGTGGAATTTGCTGCCCCAGGAAGCTGTGGAAGCTACATCATTAGATAAATTTAAAACAGAAATAGACAGTTTCCTAGAAGTAAAGGGAATTAGGGGTTATGGGGAGCGGGCAGGAAATTGGACATGAAGCTGAGTTCGGATCGGTCAATGCCCTGTGGGTGGCGGAGAGGACCCAGGGGCTATGTGGCCGGGTCCTGCTCCGACTTCTTGTGTTCTTTAGATTTGTGGTTGGGATCGGATCAGCCATGATCTTATTGAATGGCGGAGCAGGCTCGAGGGGCCGATTGGCCTACTCCTGCTCCAATTTCTTATGTTCTTATGTTCTTATGTCCCTTAGAGGAGGAGACCGGGAAATTAATGGTGGGAAACATGGAGATGGCAAACATGCTGAACAAATATTTTGTTTCAGTCTTTACGGTAGAGGACACTAAGAATATCCCAACACTGGACAAACAGGGGGCTCTGGGGGGGGGGAGGAGCTAAATACGATTAAAATCATTAAGGAATTGGTACTCAGTAAATTAATGGGACTCAAGGCGGATAAATCCCCTGGACCTGATGGCTTACATCCGAGGGTCTTGAGGGAAGTGGCAGTAGGGATTGTGGATGCTTTGGTAATAATTTTCCAAAATTCTCTTGACTCAGCAAAGGTCCCAGCAGATTGGAAAACTGCTAATGTAACACCCTTATTTAAAAAGGGTAGTAGGCAGAAGGCTGGAAATTATAGGCCAGTTAGCTTAACATCTGTGGTGGGTAAAATTTTGGAGTCTATTATTAAGGAGACAGTAACGGAACATTTGGATAAACATAATTTAATAGGACAAAGTCAGCATGGCTTTATGAAGGGGAAGTCATGTCTGACAAATTTGCTTGAGTTCTTTGAGGACATAACGTACAGGGTGGATAAAGGGGAACCAGTGGATGTAGTGTATTTAGACTTCCAGAAGGCATTCAACAAGGTGCCACATAAAAGATTATTGCTCAAGATAAAGAATCATGGGATTGGGGTAATATTCTGGCATGGGTGGAGGATTGGTTATCTAACAGGAAGCAGAGAGTTGGGATAAATGGTTCATTCATGGACTGGCAACCAGTAGCCAGTGGTGTTCCGCAGGGGTCGGTGCTGGGTCCCCAACTCTTTACAATCTATATTAACGATTTGGAGGAGAGGACCGAGTGTAACATATCAAAGTTTGCAGATGATACAAAGATGGGAGGGAAAGTAGAGAGTGAGGAGGACATAAAAAACGTACAAGGGGATATAGGACAGCCTGGGTGAGTGGGCAGAGATTTGGCAGATGCAATACAATATTGGAAAATGTGAGGTTATGCACTTTGGCAGGAAAAATCAGAGAGCAAGTTATTATCTTAATGGTGAGAAACTGGAAAGTACTGCAGTACAAAGGGATCTGGGGGTCCGAGTGCAAGAAAATCAAAAAGTTAGTATGCAGGTGCAGCAGGTGATCAAGAAGGCCAATGGAATGTTGGCTTTTATTGCCAGGGGGATAGAATATAAAAACAGGGAGGTATTGCTGCAGTTATATAAGGTATTGGTGAGACCGCACCTGGAATACTGCATACAGTTTTGGTGTCCATACTTAAGAAAAGACATACTTGCTCTCGAGGCAGTACAAAGAAGGTTCACTCGGTTAATCCCGGGGATGAGCGGGTGGACATATGAGGAGAGGTTGAGTAGATTGGGACTCAACTCATTGGAGTTCAGAAGAATGAGAGGCGATCTTATTGAAACATATAAGATTGTGAAAGGGCTTGATCGGCTGGATGCTGTAAGGATGTTCCCAAGGATGGGTGAAACTAGAACTAGGGGGCATAATCTTAGAATAAGGGGCTGCTCTTTCAAAACTGAGATGAGGAGAAACTTCTTCACTCAGAGTGGGTCTGTGGAATTTGCTGCCCCAGGAAGCTGTGGAAGCTACATCATTAAATAAATTTAAAACAGAAATAGATAGTTTCCTAGAAGTGAAGGGAATTAGGGGTTACGGGGAGCAGGCAGGAAATTGGACATGAATTTAGATTTGAGGTTAGGATCAGATCAGCCATGATCTTATTGAATGGCAGAGCAGGCTTGAGGGGCCAATTGGCCTTCTCCTGCTCCTATTTCTTATCTCTGACAGTGCAACACTTTTTCAGTACTGCACTGCAGTGTCAGGTGAGATTTTATACTCAAATTACAGGAGTGGGTCTTGAACCCACAATTTTCTGACCTCAAAGGCAAGAGTGTTACTCACTGAGCCATGGATCATTCTAATGTCAGAGAGAGTCTACCACCTCCCCTTGACATTCAATGGCATTACTATTGCCCCACCATCAACATCCTGGGGCTCACTATTGAACAGAAACGCAACTATTTACAATCTATATCAATGACTTGGATGAAGGGAACGAATGTATGGTTGCTAAATTTGCTGATGACACAAAGGTAGGTAGGAAAGTAAGTTGTGAAAAGGACATAAGGAGTCTGCAAAGAGATATAGATAGGTTAAGTGAATGGGCAAAAATTTGGCAGATGGAGTACAATGTGGGAAAATGTGAACTTGTCCACTTTGGCAGGAGGAATAGAAAAGCAGTATATTATTTAAATGGAGAGAGATTGCAGAACTCTGAGGTACAGAGGGATCTGGGTGTCCTAGTACATGAATCACAAAAAGTTAGTCTGCAGGTACAACAAGTGATTTGGAAGGCAAACCGCCTGACTCCCCAAAGCCTTTCCACCATCTACAAGGCACAAGTCAGGAGTGTAATGGAATACTCTCCACTTGCCTGGATGAGAGCAGCTCCAACAACACTCAAGAAGCTCGACACCATCCAGAACAAAGCAGCCCGCTTGATTGGCACCCCATCCACCACCCTAAACATTCACTCCCTTCATCACTGGCACACTGTGGCTGCAGTGTGTACCGTCCACAGGATGCACTGCAGCAACTCGCCAAGGCTTCTTTGACAGCACCTTCCAAACCCGCGACCTCTACCATCTAGAAGGACAAGGGCAGCAGGCACGTGAGAACACCACCTGCGCGTTCCCCTCCAAGTCACACACCATCCCGACTTGGAAATATATCATCGTTCCTTCATCGTCGCTGGGTCAAAATCCTGGAACTCCCTACCTAACAGCATTGTGGGAGAACCTTCACCACATGGACTGCAACGGTTCAAGGCGGCGGCTCACCACCACCTTCTCAAGGGCAATTAGGGATGGGCAATAAATGCCGGCCTCGCCAGCGACGCCCACATCCCATGAATGAATAAAAAAAGATGAAATGTTGTTATTTATTGCAAAGGGAATGGAATATAAAAGTAGAGATGCTTTGCTACAGTTGTACAGGGCATTGGTGAGACCACATCTAGAATACTGTGTGTGGTTTTGGTCTCCTAGAACCATAGAACCATAGAAAAGATACAGCACAGAAGTGGGCCATTCGGCCCATGGTGTCCGTGCCAGCTCAAAGAACAACCAGGTGCCCATTCTAATCCCACCTTCCAGCACCTGGTCCATAGCCCTGCAGCTTACAGCACTTTAGGCGCAGGTCCAGGAACTTTTTAAAAGAGTTGAGGTCCCTGCCTCCACCACCAATTATTTAAGAAATTGCTTTGGAGGCAGTTCAGAGAAGGTTCACTCGACTGATCCCTGGAATGAGGGGGTTATCTTATGAGGAAAGGTTGGACAAGTTGGGCCTGTATACACTGGAGATTAGAAGAATGAGAGATGATCTTATTGAAACATATAAGATCCTGAGGGGACTAGAAGGGGTAGATGCTGAGAGGATGTTTCCCCTTGTGGGAGAGACTAGAACTAGGGGCCACAATTTAAAAATAAGGGGTCTCCCATTTAAGACGGAGATGAGGAGAATTTTTTTCTCTCAGAGGGTCGTGAGTCTGTGGAAGTCCCTTCCCCAGTGACCAGTGGAGGGTGGGTCATTGAATATTTTTAAGGCTGAGTTGGATAGATTCCTGATTATCAAGGGAGTCAAAGGTTATAGTAGGTAGACGGGAAAGTAGGGTTGAGGTCACAATCAGATCTTATCAAATGGCAGAGCAAGCTCAAGGGGCCGAATGGCCTACTCCTGCTCTTAATTTGTATGTTCGTATGTATGTTCATTCTGGACCAGCCACACAAATGCCATGGCTACTAGAGCAGGTCAGAGGCAACTGACCCATCTCCTGACTCCCCAAAACCTCTCCACCATCTACAAGGCACAAATCAGGAGTGTGATGGAATAGTCTCCGCTTGCCTGGATGGTGCAGCTGCAACAACACTCGAGAAGCTTGACAACATCCAGGACAAAGCAGTCCGCTTGATCGCCAGCCCATCCACCACCTTAATCGTTCACTGCCTCTGCCACCAGCGGTGCACCATGTCTGCAGTGTGTACTATCTACAGGATGCACTGCAGCAACTTGCCAAACCCACAACCTCCACCACCTAAAGGACAAGGTGCATGGGAACACCGTCACCTCCAAGATCCTCTCCAAGTCACACACCATTCTGACTTGAGCATATATCGGCTGTTCCTTCATCGTCACTGGGTCAAAATCTTGGAACTCCGAACCTAACAGCACTGTGGGAGCATCTTCACCACACAGCAGCGGTTCAAGAAGAAGGCCCACCACCACCTTCTCAAAGGACAACTGGGGATGGGCAATAAAATGCCAGACTTGCCAGTGATGCCCACATCCCAAGAATAATAAAAAATAGGTGCATGCCAGGCCTGCAGCAGTAGGTGCAAGGCAGAACTGCAGCAGCAGTAGGTGCAAGGCAGAACTGCAGCAGCAGTAGGTGCAAGGCAGAACTGCAACATCAGTAGGTGTAAGGCAATTTCCAGGTTTGGTCAAGTCAATGACAACTTGAAGCCGATGCTGTTCTTACTGGTGCATAAAACTCATGCTGGGAAATTCCTCGGGGATCTCCTGATCAGCCACTGTAACTTTGGTGGAAGATCAGGGGAAACCCAGATAGACTCATAATTCCCGGCATCAGTATAACAATACCATTGAGAATTTCCTCTCTCTTGTAAAATGAGGTAAATTTTCATGTATTTGATTAAAACAGGCAGAAGGAAGACACTGCAAGCCTCCTCCCACCTGATGGAATCAGTACAAGGACCCAACCATTTTCATGGTGGGGCCACATTTGAATAAACGATGGGGCTAGACAAGAAATCAAGAGCCGAGCAAAGATATGTTGGCCTTGGAGGGGGTGCAGTGCAGATTCACCAGAATGATACCAGGGCTTAGAGGGTTAAATTATGAGGCCAAGCTACATAAACTTGGGTTGTATTCCCTTGAGTTAGAAGGTTGAGGGGTGATCTGATAGAAGAGTTTAAAATGATAAAAGGAATTCAACAGAGTAGATACAGAGAAACTATTTTCTCTGATGAGGGAATCCAAAACAAGGGGGCACAATCTTAATATTAAAGCTAGGCCGTTCAGGAGTGAAATCAGGAAGGACCTTTTCACACAAAGGGTAGTGGAAATCTGGAACTGTCCCACAAATCGTTGCGGATGCTGGAC
This sequence comes from Heptranchias perlo, assembly GCF_035084215.1. Lineage (NCBI taxonomy): Eukaryota > Metazoa > Chordata > Chondrichthyes > Hexanchiformes > Hexanchidae > Heptranchias > Heptranchias perlo. The sequence continues at coordinate 38,853,159 of NC_090353.1, forward strand.
ATCAATTGAAAATGTGAAGACTGAGATCGATAGATTTTTGTTGCGTAAGGGTATCAAGGGAAATGGAGCAAAGACGGCTAAATGAACTTAAGGTACAGATTGGTCATGATCTAACTGAGTGGCAGAATAGGCACGGGGGGTGAATGGCCTCCTCCTGTTTCTGTGTAACAGGCTCGAGAAGCTGAATGGCTTCCTCCTGTTCCCATGTTCCTATAGGCCGGACGTGGAGCCCTAAAGAAGAGGGAGACAATCCTGGGGGGGCAAGGGGGCATAAAGAATCAGCAGGGATGGGAAGATTTTTGTGGGGCCAACACATCATGTGCTGTCCACAACTTCTGAACTCACAGCACCGAATCATCACTTACTGACCCCAACGTCTGTACAAAGGGATCTGGGGGTCCAAGTGCAAGAAAATCAAAAAGTTAGTATGCAGGTGCAGCAGGTGATCAAGAAGGCCAACGGAATGTTGGCTTTTATTGCTAGGGGGATAGAATATAAAAACAGGGAAGTATTGCTGCAGTTATATAAGGTATTGGTGAGACCGCACCTGGAATACTGCTTACAGTTTTGGTCTCCGTACTTAAGAAAAGACATACTTGCTCTCGAGGCAGTACAAAGACGGTTCACTCGGTTAATCCCGGGGATGAGGGGGCGGACATATGAGGAGAGGTTGAGTAGATTGGGACTCTACTCATTGGAGTTCAGAAGAATGAGAGGCGATCTTATTGAAACATATAAGATTGTGAAGGGGCTTGATCGGGTGGATGCGGTAAGGATGTTCCCAAGGATGGGTGAAACTAGAACTAGGGGGCATAATCTTAGAATAAGGGGCTGCTCTTTCAAAACTGAGATGAGGAGAAACTTCTTCACTCAGAGGGTAGTGGGTCTGTGGAATTTGCTGCCCCAGGAAGCTGTGGAAGCTACATCATTAAATAAATTTAAAACAGAAATAGACAGTTTCCTAGAAGTAAAGGGAATTAGGGGTTATGGGGAGCGGGCAGGAAATTGGACATGAATTTAGATTTGAGGTTAGGATCAGATCAGCCATGATCTTATTGAATGGCGGAGCAGGCTCGAGGGGCCGATTGGCCTACTCCTGCTCCTATTTCTTATGTTCTTATGTTCTAACTCACAGCACCGAATCATCACCTACTGACCCCAAAGCCTGAACTCTGAATTTATAGGCCTGAATGATTAAAATGACTGGATCAATTGCAATAAGAAGTCACAAGGACCTGGATGGTGTTCCACCAGCATTCTTGCTGTCCATGCTGACACGTGAACTGCCATTTCTGGCCTTTTGGAATCTCCTGTGAAAAAAAAATGTATGTATGTGAGGAGATTATGAGACAGGAAAAGTACAAAAACAACTGTAACATCATCGATTGATCTTACTTCCTGAGTCACACATTTCTAATGTAAGGTTTGATGCAAAGTAAAAAAAAACATTTCACAGGAATATGATTAAATGTATCAATTGAATTATATTTGTGTCTTTTAAAATCTTTGTTAAAGTTTTTCCTCGAAGGCCTCAGCCTCTCCCAAAAGCCTGGACTTGGACTTGATAATTTTGCCCAAAGCGGTAACTCTTTTAACTGAAGTATGTACAATGTGCACAATCTGCCAGGGTGCATCAGTAACAATGAGACAATGGCCCTGCCTCCTCATCCCGCCAATCCTGGGGGGGGTTAAAATTACCCCCGGTGCTTCCCTCTCAGCCGCTAACAAAAAGGAAGGAATAAGGGGAACATAAATGGTCAGGGAACTGATAAATTTATAGAACATAAGTATAAAATAACTGTTAAAAATAAAATGAGGGGAACAATTAATAAAAACAAATTAAATTGCCTGTCCAGCAATGTGCACAGCATCCGAAACAAAATGGGGGAACTGGAGGCATTTATTCATAGTGAGGAGCCAAATGTGGTAGGGATAACTGAAACATGACTACATAAAAGAACAGGACTGGCAGCTAAATATTGCATAGATATAGTTCGATATAACATATCTAGAAAGGATAAGGAAGGAGGAAGGGGGCGAGGTAGCTGTACTAATCAGAGACAACATAATGAAAAAAAGGACATAACTAACATTAAGATAGAAACCTAATTCGTATGGATTGAGACAAACAATAAGAAGGGATTGACCACGTTAATGGGGGTATTCTACAAACCACCTAATAGTGGAAGGGAAGTGGAGGGAGAAATATGTAGGCAAATCTAAGAAATGAGTAAAAGATATAGAATAATTATTATGGGAGATTTCAAATACCCCCAAATAAACTGGCAAAAAGAGGTCAGGAAAGGGGAAAAGGGGATGGAGTTTTTACAGTGTGTACAGGACTCCTTTCTTACTCAGTATGTGAGAAGCCCAACAAGAGAGAAATCACAGCTGGATCTAGTAATAAGAAATGAACCAGCGCAGATAAGAGAAGAAAGCGTAGGGGAGCATCTAGGCAATAGCGATCACACCATAATAAGGTTTACGATAATGATTGAGAAAGACATAAGTAAGGCAAAGACCAAAGTAATGGTTTGGAAAAAAAACTAATTTTATGGGGATGAGAATGGAACTCGGGAAGGTAAACTTGGAAAAAATATTGACAGACAAAGAGATAGAACAGCAATGGGAAATATTTTAAAAGGTGATCAATAGAGTTCAGGAGAAATATATTCTGCTAAAAAAAAACAAGAACAAACTAGCCAATATTGAGGCACCATGGATAAATAAAGAGATACAGGTAAAATTGAAACTAAAGAAAAAGGCATATTCTAAGTCCATAGACAATAAAGGAGAGGATGACAAAGGGAAATACAAAAGGGTTAGGAAAGAAGTCAAAAAACAATTAGGAAAGCAAAGAGGCCCTGCAAAATGAAATTATCAAAGAATAGAATTATAGAATCAAAGAATGGTTACAGCACAGAAGGAGGCCATTTGGCCCATCGAACTTGTGCCGTCTCTTTGTAAGAGTAATGCAGTTAGTCCCATTCCCCCGCTCTTTCCCCCGTAGCACTGCAATTTCTTTCCCTTCAAGTATTTATCCGATTCCTTTTTGAAAGCCACAATTGAATCTGATTCCACCATCCTTTCAGGCAGCACATTCCAGAGCATAATTACTCGCTGCGTAAAAAAGTTTTTCCTTGTGTTGTCTTTGGTTCTTTTGCCAATTAACTTAAATCTGTGCCCTCTGGTTCTTGACCCTTCTGCCAATGGGAACAGTTTCTCTTTATTTACTTCATCTAAACCCTTCATGATTTTGAACACCTCTATCAAATCTCCTCTCAACCTTCTCTGTTCTAAGGAGAACAACCCCAGCTTCTCCAGTCTATCCACATAACTGAAGTCCCTCATCCCTGGAACCATTCTAGTAAATTTTTTCTGCACCCTCTCTAAAGCCTTCACATCCTTCCTAAAGTGCCCAGAATTGGACACAATACTCCAGCCGATGCTGAATCAATGTTTATAAAGGTTCAACATAACTTCCTTGCTTTTGTACTTTATGCCTCTATAAAGCCCAGGACCCAAGATAAAAATAAATCATAAAGTATTCTACAAGCACATAAATAACAAAAGGAAAATCAGGATAGGAATAGGGCTACTAAGGGATCTGCTCAAGATAAACTCACAGGTAATGATAGTGAGATGGCAGAAATATTGAGTAGTTACATTGCCTCAGTTTTTATCAGGGAGATGGACATGGTGGGCATGAAATTAGAAGAAGAGATCAAAAAGGATATCAAGACATTTAAGATAGAAAGGTGGGAGATAATTGATACACTAGAAGAACTTAGAGATGAAAAGACCCCTGGCCCATATGGATTGCACCCACGAATATTAAAAGAAGTTCTGGAAGAGACAGAAGAGGCACTATTACAAATGTATGAAAATTCATTAAAAAAAAGGAAAATAATTGGTAGAAGGATTAGAGCAGAAATTAGGAAAAATGTTTTCACCCAGAAGGTGGTGGGGGTCTGGAACTCACTACCTGAGAGGGTGGTAGAGGCAGAAACCCTCAACTCATTTAAAAGATACCTGGATGTGCCCCTGAAGAGCAGTGACCTGCAGGGCTACAGACCAAATACAGGAAAGTGGGATTAGGCTGGGTGGCTTGTTTCTCAGCCGGCGCGGACACGATGGACCGAATGGCCTCCTTCTGTGCTGTAAATTTTCTATGATTCTATGAATAGTGCCAGAGGACTAGCAGACAGCTAATGTGATTCCTATATTTAAAAAGGGAGATAGAACAAATCCAGGGAACAATAAACCAGTTAGCTTAACGTCGGTGGTAGGAGAGATATTGACCCAGATTCTGCTGTCAAAATAACAATAAAGCTAATGGCGCTCGCCGTTATTTATGCGCAAATGGTACAGCAACTTCAGGCGAGGGCAGATGCATGGTTAAACTCAAATATTCAAAAGGTGCTGTCTGAGATGCGCCGCTCCACCGTTAGCTGTGTGATAAAAGCATCTCGCTTTCTGCCTCAACATTCAAATGCACTGATCAGCATGAAGTTGCTATATTTGTGCGGTAGATACAACCTAAGCTCATCACAGAAAGTTAAATCTTGTCCATTCCAGTCTAAGTGCCCTTTTAATGACATGATAAGTGTTAATTACTGCCAATCAACCTCTCTGGTATTGAAAGTTAACTATTACAAGTGTGGAGTCTCATTCCTTCAGGTTTTAATTGTTCTTGGAGATATCAAAATATAAAATGTTAAATTAACTTTTTTGTTACTTTTCCTTTCTGTCTCTTTTGTCTCTCTCTCTTAATCCAATCTTGCTTTCCCTCTCTATTTGTCTTTCTGAACCTGATTTGACATTGAATTCACTATTCTAATTTACATTTCCGTCTCATTCCTTGCTGTTAGTTTCACAATCCTTCAATCTGATTGGTTAAGGAGATACCCAATTGCTTGCCTTGTTCACTCCGGTCTCAGATGCCCTGTTTCCCTTCATCAGCTCACATTTTCAACAACTTGCCACACAAAAACATAATTTAATAGGACAAAGTCAGCATGGCTTTACGAAGGGGAAGTCACGTCTGACAAATTTGCTTGAGTTCTTTGAGGATATAACGTACAGAGTGGATAAAGGGGAACCAGTGGACGTAGTGTATTTGGACTTCCAGAAGGCATTCGACAAGGTGCCACATAAAAGATTATTGCTCAAGATAAAGAATCACTGGATTGGGGGTAATATTCTGGCATGGGTGGAGGATTGGTTATCTAACAGGAAGCAGACAGTTGGGATAAATGGTACATTCTCGGACTGGCAACCTGTAGCCAGTGGTGTTCCGCAGGGGTCGGTGCTGGGTCCCCAACTCTTTACAATCTATATTAACGATTTGGAGGAGGGGACCGAGTGTAACATATCAAAGTTTGCAGATGATACAAAGATGGGAGGGAAAGTAGAGAGTGAGGAGGACATAAAAAACCTACAAGGGGATATAGACAGGCTGGGTGAGTGGGCGGAGATTTGGCAGATGCAATACAATATTGGAAAATGTGAGGTTATGCACTTTGGCAGGAAAAATCGGAGAGCAGGTTATTATCTTAATGGTGAGAAACTGGAAAGTACTGCAGTACAAAGGGATCTGGGGGTCCGAGTGCAAGAAAATCAAAAAGTTAGTTTGCAGGTGCAGCAGGTGATCAAGAAGGCGAACGGAATGTTGGCTTTTATTGCTAGGGGGATGGAATATAAAAACAGGGAGGTATTGCTGCAGTTATATAGGGTATTGGTGAGACCGCACCTGGAATACTGCATCCAGTTTTGGTGTCCATACTTAAGAAAAGACATACTTGCTCTCGAGGCAGTACAAAGAAGGTTCACTCGGTTAATCCCGGGGACGAGGGGGTGGACATATGAGGAGAGGTTGAGTAGATTGGGACTCTACTCATTGGAGTTCAGAAGAATGAGAGGCGATCTTATTGAAACATATAAGATTGTGAAGGGGCTTGATCGGGTGGATGCAGTAAGGATGTTCCCAAGGATGGGTGAAACTAGAACTAGGGGGCATAATCTTAGAATAAGGGGCTGCTCTTTCAAAACTGAGATGAGGAGAAACTTCTTCACTCAGAGGGTAGTAGGTCTGTGGAATTTGCTGCCCCAGGAAGCTGTGGAAGCTACACCATTAAATAAATTTAAAACAGAAATAGACAGTTTCCAAGAAGTGAAGGGAATTCGGGGTTACGGGGAGCGGGCAGGAAATTGGACATGAATTTAGATTTGAGGTTAGGATCAGATCAGCCATGATCTTATTGAATGGCGGAGCAGGCTCGAGGGGCCGATTGGCCTACTTCTGCTCCTATTTCTTATGTTCTTATGTTCTTAAAAAATGTTAAAACCTAAACGTGCAAGGATAAGTCTAACTAATGGCAGATGCCATTAGATGCCCTGCTACAGCAAAATCTGGGCCAATATTGGAATCTTTACTCAAAGATGTAATAGAAAAACATCTAGAAACTGAAAATATAGTAAAGAATAGCCAGCACGGATTTCAAAAGGGAAGATCATGCTTGACCAACCTTATTGCATTTGTTGAAGTAGTAACAGAAAGAATAGATAAGGGTAATACAGTCGGTGTAATATACATGGACTTTCAAAAGACCTTCAATACGGTACCGGATAGTAGACTCATGACTAAGGTCAGAGCCTGTGGAGTCAGGGGAGCAGTAGCAGAATGGATAGCAAGCTGGCTACAAAAATTCCACATTCACCTGAGGAAGGAGGAAGCCTCCGAAAGCTTGTGGATTTTAAAATAAAATTGTTGGACTATAACTTGGTGTTGTAAAATTGTTTACAATTATTTGGACTCGGGAATCGGAAGTACAATTTCAAAATGTGCAAACATCATCAAATTGGGGGATAGAGTTAATACCAAGGAGGACTGCGACAAAATACAAGAGGACATTAATAAACTTGCAGAATGGCCATGTAATTGGCAAATGAATTTCAATATAGATGAGTATGAGATATTACATTTTGGTAGGAAGAATAAGAGGGCCACATTCTGCTTGTATAATAAGAGTCTAAATGGGGTAGAGGAGCAGAGGGATCTGGGGGTACAGATACACAAATCACTAAAAGTAGCGACGCATGTTAATAAGGCCATAAAAAAAGCAAACCAAGCACTGGGGTTCATTTCTAGAGGGATAGAATTGAAAAGCAGAGATGTTATGTTAACTTGTATTGAACCTTGGCTAGACTACACTTGGAGTTGTGCACAGTTCTGGTCTCCATATTATAAAAAAGGGTATAGAGGCACTGAAAAAGGTGCAAAAAGATTTACTGAGGTGATACCAGAACTGAAAGGGTACAACTATCAGAAAGGCTGAACAGGCTGGGGCTCTTTTCTCTAGAAAAGAGAAAAGTGAGAGGTGACCTGATAGAGGTCTTTAAAATTATGAAAAGGTTTGATAGGGTCGACGTAGATGAAGATGTTTCCACTTGTGGGGAGACCAGAACTGGGACCATAAATATAAGATAGTCATTAATAAATCCAATCGGGAATTCAGGAGAAACTTCTTTACCCAGAGAGTGGTTGGAATGTGGAACTTGCTACCACAAGGAGTAGTTGAAGCGAATAGCATAGATGCATTTAAGCGAAAGCTAGATAAACATGAGGGAGAAAGGAATAGAAGGATATATTGATAGGGTAAGATGAAAGAGGGAGGAAGCTCATGTAGAGCATAAACACCGGCATAGACCAGTTGGACCGAATGCTGTTTCTGTGCTGTACGTTCTATGTAATTCTATGTAAAAGGTAGTTACTCAGACTGGCGTAAGGTGGGAAGTGGAGTTCCTCAGGAATCGGTGCTGGGACCACAGTTGTTCACAATTTACATAAATGATTTGGACTCAGGAGTCGGAAGTACAATATCAAAATTTGCAGATTATACCAAATTAGGGGGTGTAGTTAACACTGAGTAGCACTGTGACAAAATATTCGATGTAATATGCTGTAATATGTATAACGTGACAAAATATGCAACATTCACAAACTTGCAGAATGGGCGTGTAAATGGCAAATGAATTTTAATATAGATAAGGTGAAGTGGTGCATTTTGGTAGGAGGAATAAGGAGGCCACATACTCCTTGGAAAATAAGAGTTTAAAAGGGGTAGAGGTGCAAAAGAATCGCGGGGAACAGATTACACAAATCATTAAAATTAACAACGCAGGTTGACAAGGCCGTAAAAAATGCAAACAAAGCACTGGGGTTCATTTCTAGAGGGATAGAATTCAAAATCAGAGACATTATGGTACTGTGCACAGTTTTGGTCTCCATAATTACAAAAAGGGTATAGAAACACTGGAGAAAGTGCAAAAAAGATTTCAAAAGATGGTACCAGAACTGAGAGGGTATAACTAGCAGGAAAAACTGAACAGGCTGGGGCTTTTTTCTCTCGAAAAGAGAAGTCTGAGAAGTCTTTAAAGTTATGAAAGAGTTCGATAGGGTAGACGTAGAGAAGACGTCTACCCTATCGAACATCCAAGATGGCGTCTTGGATGCACATACACGTTTCCAGTGCGGCGTGAGCCAGATGCTATCTTGGTATAGGAGTTAGCGCAGGCACAGATAACGAACGCTGGAATTGTGTAAAGTGGGGAGAAAATGGCTTCAATCAGTGTGCAACGCTAATTTAAAGTGATAGACACCATTTTGGGACTTAACGCTCAACTCAACGCACACTCTTAACCTCGGCCAGCTGAACGTGTCTTGGAGTGCCTGGAGGACCCCCCCACCGGTGCTATTTAAAGGGACCATGCAGGATTTACAGGTTAGTGGCTGGATTATTGCTTCTGGCTGCCGAGACATTTGTAACTGTTTTTGGAGGCCTCCTACACTTGAATACTAGGACGCGGGGACATAGCCTAACATTTAGAGCCAGGACGTGCAGGAGTGAAGTTAGGAAATGCTTATACATGCAAAGGGTAGGAGACGTTTGGAATGCTCTTCTGCAGACGGCAGTTGATGCTAGCTCATTTGTGAAAGTTAATTCTGAGATTGATAGATTTCTGTGAACCAAGCGTATTAAGGGATATGGGACTAAGGTGGGTATATGGAGTTAGGTCACAGGTCCACCATGATCTCATTGAATGGCGGAACAGGCTCGAGAGGCTAAATGCCACTGCCACTTGCTGCCTCTTGATATGCGCCACCTTCTCCTGCAAAAAAGCCTGACGTGTGTCTGGGTGATGTGCCTGATATGGTTGAATAGCTGCCAGTGTGTGTGGCCTGTGAGTTGTGGATGGGCGGCTTGAAACAGTAGTAATGTGTAAGGGTGAGAGGAAGCATCTGGTTGGAAGAGTTGAGTACTGATGGAAAGAGTTTGTTGGTATGTGGGGGATGGGGTGTAGTGCGTGGAGCAGTTGGTAGGAGACATCACTTGACAGTTGACCTCACTCACCTTGACCACTCATGTCAAAGCATTAAACTCCTTTCTGCACTGCATCCATGTGCGCCTGTCATTGACTTCATCCCCCGATGCCTCCCACTGCCTTTTGGATATATGTCTGGAGGGCCTCGTGCCCACCACCCCCACCCCCACCCCCACCTCCTGTGGATATAGGATGTCCCTCCTTCTGTCCACCTCTTGCACCAAGGTCTCCAGTGCATCAACAGAGAACCTTGGTGCATGCACTCTCGCAGGCTTGGTACCAACTCAGATCGGCAGATTGGTGTGATCTAGCGTGCAGATTGGAGGATGTGGGATTTAGTAGTTTAGGAGCATGGTACATTGGCGAGACCATGCAGACACTGCGACAACGGATGAACGAATGCAACAATCGCCAGACAGGAGGGTTCCCTCCCAGTCGGGGAACACTTCAGCAGTCAAGGACATTCAGCCACCGATCTTCGGGTAAGCGTTCTCCAAGGCGGCCTTCGAGACACATGACAACGCAAAATCGTCGAGCAGAAATTGATCGCCAAGTTCCGCACCCATGAGGACGGCCTCTTGGGTTCATGTCACGCTACACGTAACCCCACCAGCGAGAAAAAGTTATCTGTTTTTAATACAACGGGTCATTCTCTGTCTTTCTCTTCCTTTCGGATGTTTCTCCCTCTCTCTCTTTGTCTTGTGTTCTGGCCGTTGGTATATTTGGTGGTCCTGTAGGTAACACCTCTCTGTCTGAACACTTTGATTGCCTTGACAACGGGCAGTTGGAAAGATTATCTGTAATCACCAGGTATTGTTCTCTGACTATAAATGCGAAACGTTCAAGGAATCCCACGCTCACCTGACGAAGGAGATAATCTCCGAAAGCTTGTGATTTTCAAATAAAATTGTTGGACTATAACCTGGTGTTGTAAGATTCTTTACATTTGTCAACCCCAGTCCATCACCGGCATCTCCACATCATGGATTTAGTAGTGCACAACCTTTAGTCAATGTTTTAACATAACTCATCAGTGTGTAAACATAGGGATGGGACCTGCATCTGTGTTTTACGTGTGCGATGACTGATCTCTGTTCAGACTCTGTGCAGACAGTAGACTGTTATTTTCAGCAAATAACAGGTACCAGCTACCTTTAAGAGATTTCTAAGAAACATCCTCTCTTTAAGAGATGGCGCTCCCTCTGGTGGTGGAAAGTGAAAATTGCACTGATTCCATGTGCAAGGCCTGCAATGGAATGCTGATTGCAGGTAAGTCCTCGGATGGGCTGAAACTTGCATCCTGCCTGCGCAGGGGTCATTGAGCATGGGGTAATAGCACATCACGCTACCTGCACCCAAAAACAGCCCCTATCTAATTTTTCCCCCGATGTTTCCACTTGTGGGGCAGTCCAAAACTAGAGGCCATAAACATGACAGTCACTAATAAATCCAAAAGGGAATTCAGAAGAAACTTCTTTACTCAGAGAGTGGTGAGAATGTGGAACTTGCTACCACAAGGAGTGGTTGAGGCAATTAGCATGGATGCATTTAAGGGGAAGCTAGATAAGTATTTGAGGGAGAAAGGAATAGCAGGATACATTGATAAGATTTGATGAAGTAAGGTGGGCGGAGGCTCTTGTGGAGCATAAACAGCAGCATAGACCAGTTGGGCTGAATGGCCCGGTCCTGTGCTGTAAAATTCTATGTAATTCAATGGGCAGAATTTTAACAGTGAAAATCGGGTGGGTGAGGGGCGGGGGGCATTGAAAAGCGGAACAATTTCAGACCCACCTCCAACCCGCCCCCAACCTGCCCATTTCCAGTTTTAACCGGGGCGGGACAAGGGACAGACAACCAACCTGCTCCCAGGATGCGGGTTGGTCACTAGAAACTTTCAAGGAAGCATCGGGCTTCCATTTTGAAAGATTTTGCAATTTCAAACCCTGGGGGCTGGGATTCCTGGGCCTTCTCCTTCATGCCACACGAAAGGAGGCGAGAAGGCGAGAATAAAATTCCTAAATTGCATTCAGGAGAACTTTTTTAGCCAGTACGTCGCAAGCCCAACAAGAGAGGAGGCAGTTCTGGATTTAGTTTTAGGAAATGAAGCTGGGCAGGTGGAAGGAGTATCAGTGCGGGAGCATTTTGGTGGTAGTGATCATAATTCAGTTAGATTTAGCATAGTTATGGAAAAGGACAAAGATAGAACAGGAGTAAAAGTTCAATTGGGGAAAAGCCAATTTTACTAAGCTGACAAGTGATTTAGCAAAAATGGACTGGAAACAGCTACTTGAAGGTAAATCAGTGTCAGAGCAATGGGAGGCATTCACCCGAACTCTGCAGGGAGGAGAACAGCTTCCAGCGAAACCAACGAACCCTACGGGAGACAACCGGTCAGCCAGACCTGCAAGTGCAAAGGATTGGTGAGCCTCGACCATACGTGTGTGTGTGTGATAGGTGTCTCCAGGGTCCCCACCAACCTCTTAGTTTAGCGGGATAAAGTACTGTAGTGGGTGTGTGTAACTCAATGTACTGTGTAGGACCATTTTTATCGTTATTTTCTTCGTGTTGATGGTATAATAAAACCAACATTCCAATTCAATTCAAACACTGAGTTTGTGTGGTCTCTGTGCTATTCGGCTACGTGATCCATCACCGGGTGCATTAGCATAAGTCCCGTTTTCCTGAACCCCCGATCTGTGAGGTATAAGTGTTCCTTGGCTAGACCGGGGACCAGATATCTGCACCGATCAATAGGGTGAGAACAACCCCAAAACACCCGACAGAAAATGGCGAGTGAGGCAGGAGAAACAGGCAGTGTGCCCGTTGGATCACTGAGTCATAGCACAGTAGAATTGGAAGGGATGGAAAGGCGGATTAACGGCTATGCCTACATGAAGATTAATGTGGCTAAGCAGTGGGTTCTGGACTCGGTACACTCCAGCTGCCCACAACAGAGTGCGGCAGCGTGGACGGCGTCCGAAGACCATAAAAGGTCCAAAGAAAAGGCAATTTGGCTTCTGTGCCGGCAGAAACAGGTCCAGCTGCTCAGGGAGCAGGTTGGAAAGCTGCAGGCCGAGCTCAAGGAGTCAAGAAAAGTCAGACGAGAGGGGGATAGTGTGTAACAGGTTGGGAGAGGAATTGCACGAGGAAAGGCAGGAAAGATGTGCACAAGAAGAAACCTCCCGTAACACCAGGGAGTACCTGCAATGCCAGGTCACCGAGGACCAGCTCAATGAACAGGCTGTAAGGAAAGAAAATGCACGTTTAACGGATGAAGTTGACGGGTTGGAGGGTCAGCTGAAAGACATGAGAATAGCCTACAGGGTGGCCAGAAGCAGGGGGAACGAGGATTTAAACCACGGACCCGGCGAGGAAAAGATCCACAGTTTAAAACAGGCCCTGTCCAAAGCCAGAGGGATGGTTAGCTTAGTTACCCCGGGGGAAGCTCGGGTGGACCGGGAAAACGAGGGACTGGAGACTGAGGATTGGGTCCGGGATCGGGAGGCCCGGCCGGCGTCGGAAGCGCCACCGGGACCGATGTGATCTCTGCGGCAGCAAAAGTAACGGTCCACCCGCACCAGACGGTGCGCAGGGTCCGCTGCAGAGCGATTACCTGGTCTCATTCACCACCCCATAACTGCAGGCTATGATCGCGAGCGTGCCCAAGCTCAAGAAGGAAGGGGACCCCTCCGTTCACTTCATGGAAGTAGAGCAAGTCGGGGGGATCAATGGGTGTAGTGAGGGAGAGGTTCACAAGCTGTTACTGTTTTCCCTGGACGGACAGTTGTATCAGGCCCTGTCCGTAGCCACTAGGCCGGGACAGGGAACCACGGAAGGTTTAAAGGAAGAAATCCTGAGAGCCATGGGGCATACCCAGGGTAGTCCGTTCCCTCGAGTGGAGAGAACGCTGCAGCTGGTGGGCGAAGCACCTCAGGCATTCGCAGACAGGCTATGGCCTGTATATGAAAAGGCCATGGGTGGGGTGCTGGACAGACTACAGTTGCAAGGGGAGCCCAGGACTCACTGGCTCAGGACCCTCGTGGCAAACAGTTTGCCAAAAGTAAGGGCTAAGGCAGAAGCCTGGTTTGACTCCGAGGACCTCGCGAATATGGAGGCCAGCGCGCTCCGTAAGATGAACCTGACCTTTAAGGCCGGTTCAGGGGAGGAGGTCAAACCAAAGGGGAGGGTCCATGAAATGAAAGCCAGTGAGAGTAATAGGAAGGAATGGTGACAGGAAGGGGTTAGTATTAACAAGTCCAGGACATGTTTCAGTGTGGGAAGACGGGACACTGGAGGCGAGAGTGCCCGGCCCAGAAGAAAGGGCCAGGCGAGGGGAACCTCCAATGCAGAGGCCACAAGCCGTCGAAGCGAAGGGGGCAACCGGTGATCCGTTTGATGTTCTGGTAACCGCCCTGCGCACGGTTTTTGTGCAGGAGAAAGGGAGGGTAGACGCTGCCGTGAGCAGTGTGATCCTGACCGCTCCCGTATGCCCATCACCCTGACCAGCGCGCGCCCAGCCTGAGGACCTGTGTCCACTCACGTACGATGAGTGGGGTGGACCTTGTGTGAAGATGGGGGTGGAAACAGTACAAGGGAAAACTGGAGCTTCGAGCACGGTGATCCATGCAAGCGACCCGATCAGTTCACCATGGTCTAGCAAGGCCCAATTCAGTCTCGTGGGGTTCATGGGGAATGAGCAGGCTGGGGCAATCTCAAAACCCCTGGCCATAGAGTTAGGATCCCTCCACACCAGGTGGAAATGCGTCCTAATAAAATGGGAACAGCCAGAGTCAGGAGTCCTAGGGGCTGACTTCATGTTAACCCACCGGATAATAGTGGATCTCCGGAACCACTGCTTGTGGGGAGCAGGGGGATCCGAGAAGGTGGAGGAAGTGTTAATTATCCCAGGGGCCAGGGATAGCGAGGGGTGCTGCACCTTGCGGCAGAATGGGAGCTACGACCTGGAGGATCTGGCCGCAAGCACCCGGCCCCGTTCCAAGGGATTGTGCAGGCAAACTCGGCAGCGTTCGCCTCGCACAAGCATAATTGTGGCCGAATAACGGGAATGAAAGTCCGGGTCGAGGGGGACCCGATGTCACGGCCACAGAAGCAGTATGGCTTCCCGAAGGAAGCCGAAGCGGACCTGGAGACAGCGCTGGGATCCCTTGTCAAGGGCGTTGAGAACGATAGCAGCCCACGTGAACTCGCCATTGTGGCCGGTTAAGAAACCGGACGGGTCATGGCGAGCCGTGGTGGACTATCGCGTCCTCAACAAAAATATCCCAGCGTGCGCGCCCACGGTCGCAGCCGTAGCCGAGTTGATAGGGGGAATTCCAGCCACCGCTACAGGGTTTACGGTGCTGGACATTTCCAATGGGTTCTGGTCCATACCCTGAAAAGGGAGGACCAGTATAAGTTCGCGTTCACGGTCAAGGGACAGCAGTACACGTGGACGTGCCTATCCCAGGGATTTCACAATAGCCCCTCCATTTTCCATCAGAGCATGGCTGAAGCCCAGAAGGCGTTCAGCCAGCCCCACCAGTTGGTACAGTATGTAGATGACCTCTTGCTTTTCTCAGAAGGGGAGGAGGAGCATGGGGCCCTATTAGACGAGTTACTTGGGTTGCTCAGGGAGGCGGGGTTGAAGGTTAACCCCAAAAAGGCCCAGATTGGTCAGGAGGAGGTCAAGTTCCTGGGTCTGACCATACGGGCAGGAGAGAGAGCGATAGATGAGGCAAGGAGGGAGGCGGTGCGGGAGTTGCCAGAGCCAAGGGGCATTACGGGGGTAAGGTCTTTTCTGGGACTCACCGGGTACTGCCGAGACTTTATTGAGGGCTACGCCGCCACAGCAGCCCCTCTACTTTGGCTCCTCCACATGGGAGTCGAACGGGAGTGGGATTCCAACTGCAAGGCAACGTTTGAGCGCCTCAAAAGGGATCTCCTGACAGCGCCAGCACTAGGGGCTGTGAATGGGTGGGAGGACTTCTCACTGGAGGTGGCTGCGGGCGAGGACAGCTTGGGGGCCGTGCTGCTGCAGGAGCGGCATGGCAAGCTGAGGCCCGTAGTGTACGCCTCCCGAGTCCTCACGAATGTAGAGCGGGGGGACTCCAACTGCGAGCGGCACCTCTTGGCCACTCATTGGACCGTGAAGCGCTTCCAGATAACGCTATTAACCCATCACACCCCCACTCAGATGCTGCTGGACGGCAGGATCAAGGACGGCACAGTGAGCAGTGCTCGCATTGCGCGCTAGACCTTGCTTCTGTTTCAGCTAAATCTGAAAGTGCAGGGACTCACGGAGCCCCCGCTTGGCGCTGAACCTCCTGTATACGGGAGAGCCCCATAGGTGCTCGGTCGAGGGGGTTTGGGACCAGGACATAGGTTTCAAGGCCGGTATTTGTCCTACCGGCCGGGATATCTATGTTGATGGGTCCAGTTCGGTGGTGAAGTGCGAGAGGCTCACAGGTTGCGGGATTTATGACCCTGAGAACCAGGTGGAAAGGGCGATTAAACTCCCGGCAAAGTTGAGCGCCCAACAAGCCGAACTCGCGGCGGTAGCGGACGTGGTCACGCACCCTGCGCTGTTTCCCCCTCCTTACACCATTTGCTCAGACTCCATGTTCACGTGTAACTGTGTACTGAGTATCTGGCGATCTGGAGCGGCCGTGGTTTCAGAGCGGTGGATGGGAAACCCCCAGTAACAGCACCATTATTGAGGAGAATCCTGAGCGCCGTTGAGAGGAAGGAAGGGTTTTATATCCATAGGGTTAAGGCCCACTCAAAGAATGAGCCCCGAGGGAAGGGGAATTCTAGGGCAGATGAGCTGGCCAAGAAGGGGGCCAGAGAGGGAGAAGTATGGGACCCCTATCCGATAGGCCCGGTAGGGGCGGTTCGAGACAAAGGAGGGACACAGTGGGTAGTGTTAGCTCCAGACCTGCACTGGCTTTGTCGATAACCATGTATATAACAGTTTCAGTTTGTGTTGTACAGTTTCACAATAATGTTTGTTCTATAATCATGGACCTGTGGAGGTAGTCACCTCCACCGAGGATTATGGTGGAGTTTGTTTGTTTTTTGGGTTTTTGGGAGAGCATGAAGGCCCCGCGGAAAAGGGCAGCACACGGCGCCATATTGACAATGGCATCCATCCTGGGAATGCTCCAGACCGGGAGCGCGAAGGGGGGAGTTACCGTAGCATCCTTCGTGTACGGATGTACTGGAGGACTCGGACCGACGGTGATTAAAGGGGGCGGGGGGACAGTGCACGGACAGGGTCAGTATTCCCATGTGGGGAGGTGGCCTGGGTGGGTAGGGTCGAATTTGACGCACTACCTGAATGAGACTGGGTATACCTTCGGGGAAGCATCTGTGCCATGTCTCCGGACTCGGATAGTCGCCAACAGGGTCAGGGTAGCTGAAGGCAAGAGCGTCTGCCTCAGATGCGCGGGACACAATTCCCTGGGAATATGGTGGTGGTTGAGGAAGTTAGATCAGGACATGGGCAACGCCACAGCAGCCTGGGAGAGGCTAGGGAACGACACCTACCGGACTATCACAGGGAAACAAGGGGGTGTAGAAGTGTGTTGGAACAAGTGGTGGAAGGAGGAACAAGAGATTTATTTGTGTGTGTGGGGATCGTTGTGGGTCTGTCCGAAGGGTGTATTGATTGCCTTCCAGAGGCAATGGCAGGACGAAGGGACAGGTATGGGATGGTACGGGAGTCACATTTCTTGTGTGTCTCTGGATCCCTACAACACAATAAATGCCACCGAGATTGTGACACAGGAGAAGAGGCCCCCGCCAACACCCCGACCGGTTAGGGAAGATGAGATAGGTTGTCCGCACACCACACTGGGTCCCGGGAATGGGTTCGTGTTAGTCCCCACGGGAAGGGTATTATACCACGAGGTACTCCATCAGATCGCCTCAGTGATTCTGAACCTCACGCAAGTCCAGTTACCATCATGGTGCCCGGTAGAGACGGAGCAATTGTACGAGACATTGCTCAGAACCATGTACCATCAGTTCTATGAATTAAGATACGGTGAGGATCACTCAAATGTTGAGAGAAGCTCCAGGGAAGGTGCCGGTTCTAGTAGGTCCAAGCGTGGACTGATAAACAATGCGGCGACTGCGTTCAGTACGGGAACATCGGTGATTAACAGTCTGGATAATGCTGAGTTACAGGTGCAGATAAACACCCTCAGGAACCAGTTGCGAAAGGTCCTGGGGGACGGGAACGAGATTGTTACGAATGAGTTGCATGAGGACCAAGCAATGACCATCCACTTGCGTGAAGTGATCGCCCAGCTTGAGTCTCATGCTAGTACCATAAACACTTTAATGATGGTAGATAAGAATGCCTCTGCTCAGGTGGCGCGGAACGACGCTGCGTGTTTTACGGTGCCTGGCTGTTAAATGAAGGACGCAGTAATTTGGAAGACCTTAGGGAAGGTCGCGTCCCTCCATGGGTCACGAACAGGCACCTCGCAGCGATCAGTTCGTACCACAATGAGTTGAGTTTGTGTCAGCTTCGGTCGGCCTCGGAAGCGTTCCCAGTTCCGATGGACTGCGGCCAGTCAAACCACACAATTATGGGGATAGTGTTACGGTTACCAGTCCTCAGCAGGGGTCAGAGGCCTGCGCCGGTATACTGAGTTGAGAACATTGGGGTAATAAGGAACGGTGATCCATGTGCGACGTTGGGGGGTCCCAGAATACGTGATTCAGTGGGAGCACGGTCTGGGTGGGAGTGATCTGCAGGGATGTCAGATGCATGGGGAACACCATGTCTTGTGCCCTCAGCATCTGAACCCGTTTGATCAACCCGTGTGTGGGTTTAAATCAGAGGGAACTGAGCCGTTGTACCATGGAGGCGATGGGTGGGGATCACGTATCGCCTCAGGGGGTGGACAGGTACAGGGTTCACGAGGACACGTGGTGTCCTGGGACTGAAAGCACCAAAGTACAGATTGGGAATGAGCAACTGCTTCCGATCGCAGGGAAGCAGTTACGGTTAGAAATCAATGATTCTGTGGGGGACTTGCAGAGGTATCTGGCCACGTTTGGGTACGACATCCCACCTCTGCCTGATCGCCTCACAGCCTTGGTTAAAGCAGTGGAACTGGTTCAGACTCATTTTTACAAACTGGAACAGCACAGTAGAGAGATCGGGACAGCGATCCTGGATGTGGTATCGCCACCGTGGTGGGACTTTGGTTTAAATATAGAGATCCCACCCTGGATCCGAATAATTTCACATGTTCTAGTTATGTTACAGCTTCTCATGGTTCTGTACCTGATACGAAAAGCTTGTGCGGGGAATCGAGACATTCTCCGGCACAGATGGGACCGGTTGCTGGAAAGACCCTCCGGGGCCCCGATATACAGCCCATGAGATGCACGACAAGCTATGATGAGTTGTTTTAAACTCTGCAATTAAAGGTTTTTAGTTCTCTGTAATGAAAAATTCAAAAGCTTGTACAATCCTCTGTAGACAAAAGTTTGACCAAAGGGCATCTTCTGTAACGTAAGGTCAGATGCCGGTGTTTGTGATGTAATGTTTCACATGTACAGTTAAGTTGATTTTGAAAATGTGTACGTAACTGAGAGGGCGGAATGGACGAGGCAATGCCTCCCCGAGTTAGTGCAACGGTGGGTGGGAGAGCTTGGTTGGAATCGCTGGGGGGGGCCGACTCACACACGCGCCACACCAAGAAGCATCAACCAGGGAAAAGTACTTTTCAAGGAATCCACGTCCTTTGAGGGACTCGCTTCCTCGTAGGGGCGATTGTAAGAATTCTGGGAATTCCACCTTTTCCCTGAGTATGTAAAACTTTGGCCATTGACCAAAATCCTAAGATGGAAGGATAGGTGAGAGGTCACCAGACGAATCAACAATGCACACAGTGGAAGGTGGGAGAATTACTGCTTCAGACATGTCTCTGTTTTAATGCAAAACCTACAGCAGGTGGTCAACAGTCAGCACTAATTCGAGAGGCAGTCGTGGGTTTGCATCAAAACCCAGACATGGGTTTTGATGCAAAGTCAATCGACACCTAGGTGGGATGAAAAGGGAGCCTTGTGTGGCAAGTGCTCAACAAATCGGAATGAATTCGTAGAACAATGGCCCATTGAGAGAAGCAATTGCAACATGATGAGAGACCATCAAAAGCCATCAAGTACTCTTAAGGACTTTGTAAGAACTGTTTAAATAGACAGGAAGTGCCTCATTTAACGACGAAAACTATTGTAAGAGAGCGGTATATAAGTGGAAGCTCGAAACCCCTCTCTCTCTTGTTTTGCTCTCTTGCTTTTACTGTCTCTGGTTCTTGCTCTCTTGCTTCTTAGCTCTCATCTCTTTTCCAGCTCTGACTCTCTCTCTCTCTTTCTCTCTCTTCCTCTTAGTTCCTGCTTGTTTCTTTTCTTTCACCCGAGCTCTCCAGGGAGGAGAGCAGCTACCAGCGAAACCAACGAACCCTACGTGAGAGAACCGGTCAGCCAAACTTACAAGTGCAAAGGATTGGTGAGCCTCGACCATACGTGTGTGTGTGTGATAGGTGTCTCCAGGGTCCCCACCAACCTCTTAGTTTAGCGGGATAAAGTACTGTAGTGGGTGTGTGTAACTCAATGTACTGTGTAGGACCATTTTTATCGTTATTTTCTTCGTGTTGATGGTATAATAAAACCAACATTCCAATTCAATTCAAACACCGAGTTTGTGTGTTCTCTGTGCTATTCGACTACGTGATCCATCACCGGGTGCGTTAGCATAAGTCCCATTTTCCTGAACCCCCGATCTGTGAGGTATAGTGTTCCTTGGCTAGACCGGGGACCAGATATCTGCACCAATCAATAGGGTGAGAACAACCCCAAAACACCCTACAGAGTACTGGGCACAATTTCAAAATTTGCAGATAACATAAAAGTTGGAAGTGTAGTAAACAGTGAGGAGGACAGTGATAGACTTCAAGAGGATATAGACAGGCTGGTGGCATGGGCAGACACATTGCAGATGAAATTTAACACAGAAAAATGCGAAGTGATACATTTCGGTAGGAAGAACAAGGAGAGGCAATTTAAACTAGAGGGCACAACTCTAAAAGGGGTACAGGAACAGAGAGATCTGGGGGTATATGTGCACAAATCGTTGAAGGTGGCAGGGTGGTTGAGAAAGTAGTTAAAAAAGCATATGGGAGGCATAGAGGTACAAAAGTATGAAAGTCATGATGAACCTTTATAAAACACTGGTTTGGTCACAACTGCAGTATTGTGTCCAGTTCTGGGCACCGCACTTTAGGAAAGATGTGAAGGCCTTAGAGAGGGTTCAGAAGAGATTTACTAGAATGATTCCAGGGATGACGGACTTTAATTATGTAGATACACTGGAGAAGCTGGGATTGTTCTCCTTGGAACAGAGATGGTTGCGAGGAGATTTGATCGAGGTGTTCAAAATCATGAAGGGTCTAGACAGAGTAGATAGAGAGAAACTGTTCCCATTGGCGGAAGGGTCAAGAACCAGAGGACATAGATTTAAGGTGATTGGCAAAAGAACCAAAGGGGACATGAGGAAAAACGTTTTTACACAGAGACTGGTTAGGATCTGGAATGCACTGCCCGAGGGGGTGGTGGAGGCAGATTTAATCATGGCCTTCAAAAGGGAACTAGATAAGTACTTGAAAGGAAAACATTTGCAGGGCTACGGGGTAGGGCGGGGGAGCGAGACTAGCTGGATTGCAGTTGCATAGAGCCGGCGCGGACTCGATTGGTCGAATGGCCTCCTTCCGTGCTGTAACCTTTCTATGATTCTATGATTCTAGGAACACCGTTATTTAAAAAGGGTAGTAGGCAGAAGGCTGGAAATTATAGACCAGTTAGCTTAACATCTGTGGTGGGTAAAATTTTGGAGTCTATTATTAAGGAGACAGTAACGGAACATTTAGATAAGCATAATTTAATAGGACAAAGTCAGCATGGCTTTATGAAGGGGAAGTCATGTCTGACAAATTTGCTTGAGTTCTGTGAGGATATAACGTACAGGGTGGATAAAGGGGAACCAGTGGACATAGTGTATTTAGACTTCCAGAAGGCATTCGACAAGGTGCCACATAAAAGATTATTACTTAAGATAAAAAATCACGGGATTGGGGGTAATATTCTGGCATGGGTGGAGGATTGGTTATCGAACAGGAAGCAGAGAGTTGGGATAAATGGTTCATTTTCGGACTGGCAACCAGTAACCAGTGGTGTTCCACAGGGGTCGGTGCTGGGTCCCCAACTCTTTACAATCTATATTAACGATTTGGAGGAGGGGACCGAGTGCAACATATCAAAATTTGCAGATGATACAAAGATGGGAGGGAAAGTAGAGAGTGAGGAGGACATAAAAAACCTGCAAGGGGATATAGACAGGCTGGGTGAGTGGGCGGAGATTTGGCAGATGCAATATAATATTGGAAAATGTGAGGTTATGCACTTTGGCAGGAAAAATCAGAGAGCAAGTTATTTTCTTAATGGCGAGAGACTGGAAAGTACTGCAGTACAAAGGGATCTGGGGGTCCTAGTGCAAGAAAATCAAAAAGTTGGTATGCAGGTGCAGCAGGTGATCAAGAAAGCCAACGGAATGTTGGCTTTTATTGCTAGGGGGATAGAATATAAAAACAGGGAGGTATTGCTGCAGTTATATAGGGTATTGGTGAGACCGCACCTGGAATACTGCATACAGTTTTGGTCTCCATACTTAAGAAAAGACATACTTGCTCTCGAGGCAGTACAAAGAAGGTTCACTCGGTTAATCCCGGGGATGAGGGGGCGGACATATGAGGAGAGGTTGAGTAGATTGGGACTCTACTCATTGGAGTTCAGAAGAATGAGAGGCGATCTTATTGAAACATATAAGATTGTGAAGGGGCTTGATCGGGTGGATGCAGTAAGGATGTTCCCAAAGATGGGTGAAACTAGAACTAGGGGGCATAATCTTAGAATAAGGGGCTGCTCTTTCAAAACTGAGATGAGGAGAAACTTCTTCACTCAGAGGGTGGTAGGTCTGTGGAATTTGCTGCCCCAGGAAGCTGTGGAAGCTACATCATTAGATAAATTTAAAACAGAAATAGACAGTTTTCTAGAAGTAAAGGGAATTAGGGGTTATGGGGAGCGGGCAGGAAATTGGACATGAAGCTGAGTTCGGATCGGTCAATGCCCTGTGGGTGGCGCAGAGGGCCCAGGGGCTGTGTGGCCGGGTCCTGCTCCTACTTCTTGTGTTCTTTAGATTTGTGGTTGGGATCAGATCAGCCATGATCTTATTGAATGGCGGAGCAGGCTCGAGGGGCCGATTGGCCTACTCCTGCTCCAATTTCTTATGTTCTTATGTTCTTATGAAATTGGAAGAGGGATCAGAAGCAGGAATTGGGAGAGGGATCAGGAGCAGGAATTGGGAGAGGGATCAGGAGAGGAATCGGAGAACCCAGAGGTAAGCAGCGCGGACCTGAAGGAGTATGGGGGCAGAGCAGCAGAGCTCGGGAGAGAATTAAGAGCAAGGATGTCAGGGAGCGAGGTAAAAAAAAACTAAAGTGAAATCAGCACAAAGGAAGGAGCTGACTGATGAGTAGCTGGTGAGTGTTTTTTTTAAAGTGTTTCGTTAATTTCTTTTAAGTTGAGTTGGTAATCTAATAAATAGAGACATGGCAGAGCACCTTAGTCCCGTCGAATGCACATCTTGTGCCATGTGGTAACTCTAGGACGCTTCCCATGTCCTGGACAACCACAGGTGCAGGAAATGTCGTCAGCTGGAGGAGCTCGAGCTCCAGGTTTCGGAGCTTGAGCAGCAGCTGGCGTCACTGCAGTGCATCTACGCGGCTGAGAGCTATGTGTGCAGCACGTTTCAGGAGGTAGTCACCCCACAGCTTAAGAAAGTTCAGGCAGAGAGGGACTGGGTGACTGCCAGACAGACAAGGAGGACCAGGCAGGTAATGCAGGAGTCTGCTGAGTGCATCTCACTCTCTAACTGGTATTGGTGAGGGCGAAGGTTCCTCTGGGGAGTACAGCCAGAGCCAAGTCCACGGCACCATGGGTGGCTCAACTGTACAGTGGGGGGGGGGGGGCGGTGGGAAGAGGAGGAAGAGTGGGAAAGCGATAGTGATAGGGGATTCTATAGTCAGGGGAACATACAGGCCTTTCTGCAACTGCAGACGTGATTCCAGGATGGTGTGTTGCCTCCCTGGTGCCAGGGTCAAGGATGTCACTGAGCGACTGCAGAACATTCTGAAGGGGGAGGGTGAACAGCCAGAGGTCATGGTCCATATTGGTACCAATGACATAATAGAAAGAGGGATGAGGTCCTGCAGGCCAATTTCAGGGAGCTAGGAAAGAGATTAATAAGAAGAACTTCAAAAGGTAGTAATCTCCGGATTACTCCTGGTGCCACGTGCTAGTGCTAGTATAGAAATAGGAGGATAGAGCAGATGAATGTGTGGCTGGAGAGATGGTGCAGGAGGGAGGGCTTTAGATTCCCGGGGCATTGGGACTGGTTCTGGGGGAGGTGGGACCTGTACAGGCCTGGATGGTTTACACCTCAACAGAGCTGGGACCAATGTCCTCACGGGGAGGTTCACTAGTGCTGTGGAGGAGGGTTTAAACTAATTTGGCAGGGGGATGGGCACCAGGATGTAGCATTGGAAAGGAGAAACAAGGTGCACAAAGGATTGGGAGAGACAGAAAGCATTAGAGTAAGAAATAGTACAGTATTAGGTGGAATCAGACTAAGAGAGAATACAAGAAGGTCTAAGATAGATTTACATGTGTGTAAATGCATGAAGCGTAGTAAACAAGGTTGGATTGCTGCAGACGCAAGTAGCCTCATGGGATTATGATGTTGTGGCGATAATGGAGGCCTGGTACAAAAAAGGGCAGGATTGGGTACTAAATATTCCTGGATATAAGGTGTTCAGGAAAGATAGGGAAGGAAAGAAAGGAGGGTGGGGTGGCAGTATTGATTAAGGAGATTATTGTAGTGCTGGAGAGAGAGGATGTCCTGGGGGGGGGTCAAGGACAGAATCTATTTGGTTAGAGTAAAGAAACAATAGAGGTGCCATTACACTACTGGGTGTATTCTATAGGCCACCAACTAGTGGGAAGGATATAGAGAAACAAGTTTGCAGGGAAATTACAGAGAGTTACAAGAGCCATAGAGTAGCGATAATGGGGGACTTCAATTATCCCAATATAGACTGAGATAGTAATAGTGTAAACGGCAGAGAGGGGGAACAATTTCTGAAGTGTGTTCGGGAGAACTTTCTTGATCAGTACGTTTCCGGCCCAACATGGAAGGAGGGATTGCTGGATCTGGTTCTGGGGAATGAGGTGGGTCAAGTGGAGCAGGTGTCTGTAGGGGAACATTTAGGGAACAGTGATCATGTATCATAAAGTTTAGATTAGCTATGGAAAAGCACAAGGTGCAATCTACAATAAAAATGCTTAATTGAAGGAGGTCGAATTTCAGTGGGTTGAGAGCGGATCTGGCCTGGGCAAATTGGAATCAAAGATTGGCAGGCAAAACTGTAATCGAACAATAGCTATGCGTTTTTAGAACCCTTCACTCACTTGACGAAGGAGGTAAGCTCCGAAAGCTTGTGATTTAAAATAAAACTGTTGGACTAGAACCTGGTGTTGTGCAAGTCCTTACATTTGTCCACCCCTGTCCATCACCGGCATCTCCACATCATGGCCTTTAAAGAGGAGATGGTTCATGTACAGTCTAGGTACATTCCCATGAGGAGGAAAGCTAAGGCAACCACAGCCTGGTTGACAAAAGAGATAGAGAGTAAGATGAAGCAGAAAAAGGGGGCATATGACAGATGTTAGGTTGATAATACAAGTGAGAACGAGGCTGAAATATAGAAAGTTCAGAGGGGAAGTGCAAAAAGAAATAAGAAGGGCAAAAAGAGAGTATGAGAATAGACTGGCAACTAACATAAAAGGGAATTCAGAAGTCTTCTATAGCCATATAAATAGTAACCGGGTAGTAAGAGGAAGGGTGGGGCCTATTAGGGACCAAATAGGAGACCTACACATAAAGGCAGAGGGCATGGCTGAGGTACTAAATGAGTACTTTGCATCTGTTTTTACCAAGGAAGAAGATGCTGCCAAAGTCACAGTAAAAGTGGAGGTAGTTGAGATCCTGGATGGGTTAAAAATGATAAAGAGGAGGTACTAGAAAGGCTAGCTGCACTTAAAGTAGATAAGACACCAGGTCCGGATGGGATGCATCCTAGCTTGCTGAGAGAAGTAAGGGTGGAAATTGCGGAGGTACTGACCATAATCTTCCAATCATCCTTGGATACAGGGGTGGTGCCAGAGGACTGGAGAATTCCAAATATTACATCCTTGTTCAAAAAAGGGTGTAAGGATAAACCCGGCAACTACCGGCTAGTCAGTTTAACCTCACTGGTGAGGAAACTTTTAGAAACGATAATCCGGGACAGAATTAACAGTCACTTGGATAAGTGTGGGTTAATTAAGTAAAGCTAGCATGGATTTGTTAAAGGCAAATTGTGTTTAACTAACTTGATTGAGATTTTTGATGAGGTAACAGAGAGGGTTGATGAGGGCAATGCAGTTGATGTGGTTTCCCACCACCCCTGCACACCCCTCACCCCACTCCCACTCCTCAACCCCTTCCCATCAACCCTGCACACCCCTCACCTCAACCTCCTCCGCTCCCCATCACCCCGCCCCCGCTGCACCTCCCCATCACCCGTCCCTGTACCCCCTCCCCCTAACCCCGTTCCCACTCCCCTGACCCCCTCCTCCCTCTCCCCACCCCCACTCCCCCTCACTCGCTCCCCCTCCCGCACCCCATTCCCCCTGCTTCGTTACCCCACCCCTGCTCCCCCTGCCTCCCAACCCCTCTCCGCCCACCCTCACTCCCCACATCCCCTCTCCCCGTCCTCCATCTCCCCATCTCCGCTCCCCTGTTCCCGCTATCCCCCCTCCTCCCTCCCCCACATCCCCTCCCCCCAATACCAATCCCACTCCCCATCCACCACTCCCCATGCACCCTACCCACCGCTGCCCCTCCATTCCCTTCTCCCTCGCTCCTCCCCCTTACCCCCACACCCCATCCTCCCTTCCCCCATTCAGGCCTCAAACTAAAATAGTAGGACCCTGCTTCCTTACTGCAGGTGTCCCGCTTGCCTGCTCAAAAGAGCAGCTACCTAAAAATGAGGTGCCAACCTGGTGAAGCTACAACACAGGATTACATGCATGCTAAACAGCGGAAGCAACATGCTACAGTCAGAGCTAAGCGATTCCACAACCAATGGATAAGATCAAAGCTCTGCAGTCCTGCCACATCCAGTCATGAATGGTGGTGGACAATTAAACAACTAACAGAGGAGGAGGCTCTGTAAACATCCCCATCTTCAATGATGGCGGAGTCCAGCACGTTAGTGCAAAAGACAAGGCTGAAGTGTCTGCGACCATCTTCAGCCAGAAGTGCCGAGTGGATGATCCATCTCGGCCTCCTCCCGATATCCCCACCATCGATTCACTCCACGTGATATCAATAAAAGGCTGAGTGCACTGGATACAGCAAAGGCTACGGACCCCGACAACATCCCGGCTGTAGTGGTGAAGTCTTGTGCTCCAAAACTTGCCACGCCTCTTGCCAAACTGTTCTAGTACAGGTACAAGAGTGGGATCTACCTGACAATGTGGAAAATTGCCCAGGTATGTCCTGTCCACAAAAAGCAGGACAAATCCAATCCGGCCAATTACCGCCCCATCAGTCTACTCTCAATCATCAGCAAAGTGATGGAAGGGGTCGTCGACAATGCTATCGAGCGGCACTTACTCACCAATAACCTGCTCAACGATGCTCAGTTTGGGTTCCGCCAGGACCTCTCGGCTCCAGACCTCATTACAGCCTTGGTCCAAGCATGGACAAAAGAGCTGAATTCCAGAGGTGAGGTGAGAGTGACTGTCCTTGACATCAAGGCAGCATTTGAGCGAGTGTGGCACCAAGGAGCCCTAGTAAAATTGAAGTCAATGGGAATCAGGGGGAAAACTCTCCAGTGGCTGGAGTCATACCTAGCACAAAGGAAGATGGCAGTGGTTGTTGGAGGCCAATCATCTCAGCCCCAAAACATTGCTGCAGGAGTTCCTCAGGGCAGTGTCCTAGGCCCAACCATCTTCAGCTGCTTCATCAATGACCTTCCCTCCATCATAAGGTCAGAAATGGGGATGTTCGCTGATGATGGCACAGTGTTCAGTTCCATTCGCAACCCCTCAGATAATGAAGCAGTCCGTGCCCGCATGCAGCAAGACCTGGACAATATCCAGGCTTGGGCTGATAAGTGGCAAGTAACATTCGCGCCAGACTGGGTATTGTGCAATGAGAAAGGATTAATTAACAATCTTGTTGTGCAGGGTCATAGGAACATAGGAACAGGAGGAGGCCATTCAGCCCCTCGTGGCTGCTCCACCATTTGATAAGATCATGGCTGATCTGTGATCTCGCTCCATATACTGGCCTTTGGCCCATATCTCTTAATACCTTTGGTTACCAAAAAGCTATCTATCTCAGATTTAAATTTAGCAATTGAGCTAGTATCAATTGCCGTTTGCGGAAGAGAGTTCCAAACTTCTACCACCCTTTGTGTGTAGAAGTGTTTTCTAATCTCGCTCCTGAAAGGTCTGGTTCTAATTTTTCGACTGTGCCCCCTACTCCTAAAATCCCCAACCAGCGGAAATAGTTTCTCTCTATCCACCCTATTCGTTCCCCTTAATACCTTATAAACTTCGATCAAATCACCCCTTAACCTTCTAAACTCTAGAGAATACGACCCCAATTTGTGTAATCTCTCCTCGTAATTTAACCCTTGAAGTCCGGGTATCATTCTAGTAAACCTACGCTGCAGTCCCTCCAAGGCCAATGTGTCCTTCCAAAGGTGCGGTGCCCAGAACTGCTCACAGTACTCCAGGTGTGGTCTAACCAGCGTTTTGTATAGCTGCAGCATAACTTCTGCCCCCTTGTACTCCAGTCCTCCAGATATAAAGGCCAGCATTCCATTAGCCTTCTTGATTATTTTCTGCACCTGTTCATGACACTTCAATGATCTATGTACCTGTACCCCTAAGTCCCTTTGGACATCCACAGTTTTTAACTTTTTACCATTTAGAAAGTACCCTGTTCTATACTTTTTTGATCCAAAGTGGATGAACTCACATTTGTCTACATTGAATTCCATTTGCCACAGTTTTGCCCATTCACCTAATCTATCAATATCCCTTTGTAATTTTATGTTTTCATCTACACTGCTTACAATGCCACCAATCTTTGTGTCATCGGCAAACTTAGATATGAGACTTTCTATGCCTTCATCTAAGTCGTTAATAAATATTGTGAATAATTGAGGCCCCAAGACAGATCCCTGTGGGATTCCACGAGTCACATCCTGCCAATGTGAATACTTACCCATTATCCCTACTGTCTGTCGCCTTTAGCTCAGCCAATTTCCTAACCAAGTCCGTACTTTTCTCTCGATTCCATGGGCTTCTAACTTAGCTAACAGTCTCTTATGTGGGACCTTATCATATGCCTTCTGGAAGTCCATATAAATAACATCCATTGACATTCCCCTGTCCACTACTTTAGTCACCTCTTCAAAAAATTCAATCAGGTTTGTCAGGCACGACCTACCTTTCACAAATCCATGCTGGCTCTCCCTGATTAGGGAAGAGCGACCATAACATGATAGAATTCCTCATTAAGATGGAGAGTGAAGTAGTCGAATCCGAAACTAGGGTCCTGAATCTAAATAAAGGAAATTACGAAAGTATGAGATGTGGGTTGGCTAGGATAGATTGGGGAACTTTACCAAAAGGGATGATGGTGGATAGGCAATGGCTAATATTTAAAGAACGTGTGCAGGAATTACAACAATTATTCATTCCTGTCTGGCGCAAAAATAAAACAGGAAAGGTGGCTCAACCGTGGCTTACAAAAGAAATTAGGGATAGTATTAGGTCCAAAGAGGAGACATATAAAATTGCCAGAAAAAGCGGCAAGCCTGAGGATTGGAAGCAGTTTAGAATTCAGCAAAGGAGGACAAAGAAATTGATTAAATGGGAAAAATAGAGTATGAGAGTAAACTAGCAGGGAACATAAAAACTGACTGTAAAAGCTTCTATAAATATGTCAAGAGAAAAAGATTAGTGAAGACAAATGTAGGTCCCTTACAGTCAGAAATGGGGGAAATTATAATGGGGAACAAAGAAATGGCAGAACAATTAAACACATACTTTGGTTCTGTCTTCACAAAGGAGGACACAAATAACCTGCCAGAAATGTTAGGGAACCAAGGGCCTAGTGAGAGGGAGGAACTGAAGGAAATCAGTATTAGTAAAAAAAGTGCTTGGGAAATTAATGGAGCTAAAGGCTGACAAATCCCCAGGGCCTGATAATCCACATCCCAGAGTACTAAAGGAAGTGGCCCTGGAAATAGTGGATGCATTGGTGATCATCTTCCAAAATTCTATAGACTCTGGAGCAGTTCCTACAGATTGGAGGGTGGCAAATGTAATCCCACTATTTAAAAAAAGAGGGAGAGAAAAAACAGGGAATTACAGACCAGTTAGCCTAACATCAGTAGTGGGGAAAATGCTAGAGTCTATTATAAAGGATGTGATAACAGAACACTTGGAAGGCATTAACGGGATTGGACAAAGTCAGCATGGGTTTATGAAAGGGAAATCATGCTTAACAAATCTACTGGAGTTTTTTGAGGATGTAACTAGTGGAATAGATAGGGGAGAACCAGTGGATGTGGTGTATTTGGATTTTCAGAAGGCTTTTGAAAGATCCCACACAAGAGGTTAGTGTGCAAAATTAAAGCACATGGGATTGGGGGGAATATACTGGCATGGATTGAGAATTGGTTGACAGACAGGAAACAGAGAGTAGGAATAAACGGGTCTTTTTCCAGGTGGCAGGCAGTGACTAGTGGGGTACCGCAGGGATCAGTGCTTGGGCTCCAGCTATTCACAATATTTATCAATGATTTGGATGAAGGAACGGAATGTAACATTTCCAAGTTTGCAGACGACACAAAGCTGAGGTGGAATGTGAGCTGTGAGGAGGATGCAAAGAGGCTCCAATGTGATTTAGACAAGTTGGGTGAGTGGGCAAGAACATGGCAGATGCAGTATAACATGGATAGATGTGAGGTTATCCACTTTGGTTGTAAAAACAGAAAGATTATTATCTGAATGGTGATAGATTGGGAAAAGGGGAGGTGCAACGAGACCTGGGTGTCCTTGTACACCAGTCACTGAAAGCGAGC
This sequence comes from Heptranchias perlo, assembly GCF_035084215.1. Classification (NCBI taxonomy): domain Eukaryota; kingdom Metazoa; phylum Chordata; class Chondrichthyes; order Hexanchiformes; family Hexanchidae; genus Heptranchias; species Heptranchias perlo. Next base: position 38,883,881 of record NC_090353.1, read on the forward strand.
ATTCAGGTGCAGCAAGCAGTTAGGAAGGCGAATGGTATGTTGGCCTTCATTGCAAGAGGATTTGAGTGCAGGAGCAGGCATGTCTCACTGCAGTTGTCCAGGGCCTTGGTGAGACCACATCTGGAGTATTGTGTGCAGTTTTGGTATCCTTATCTGAGGAAGGTTGTCCTTGCCATGGAGGGAGTGCAACGAAGGTTTACCAGACTGATTCCTGAGAGGGCAGGACTGATGTATGAGGAGAGATTGGGTCGACTAGGCCTATATTCACTAGAGTTTAGAAGAATGAGAGGTGATCTCATCGAAACATATAAAATTCTAACAGGACTAGACAGACTAGATGCAGGGAGGATGTTCCCAATGGCTGGGGAGTCCAGAACCAGGGGTCACAGTCTCAGGATACGGGGTGTGCCATTTAGAACCAAGATGAGGAGTAATTTCTTCACTCAGAGGGTGGTGAACCTGTGGAATTCTCTACCACAGAAGGCAGTGGAGGCCAAGTCATTAGATGCATTCAAGAAGGAGATAGATATATTTCTTAATGCTAAAGGGATCAAGGGATATGGGAAAAAAGCAGGAACAGGGTACTGAGTTAAACGATCAGCCATGATCATTTTGAATGGCGGAGCAGGCCCGGAGGGCCGAATGGCCTACTTTTGCTCCTATTTTCTATATTTCTATGTTACAAGTGCCAGGCAATGACCATCTCCAACAACAGAGGGTCTAACCACCTCGCCTTGACATTCAACAGCATTACCATCGCCGAAACCCCCACCATCAACATCCTGGGGGTCACCATTGACCAGAAACTTAACTGGACCAGCCATATAAATATGACCACGGGCATGGTAGCATAGTGGTTATGTTACTGGATAAGTAATCCAGAGGCCTGAACCAATAATTCAGAGTCATAAGTTTAAATCCCGCCATGACAGCTGGGGAATTTAAATTCAATTAATTAAATAAAATCTGGAATTAAAATACTAGTATCAGTAATGGTGGCCATGAAACTACCGGATTGTCGTAAAAACCCTTCAGGGAAGGAAACCTGCCGTCCTTACCCGGTCTGGCCCATATGTGACTCCAGACCCACAGCAATGTGGTTGATTCTTAATTGCCCTCTGAAATGGCCCAGCAAGCCACTCAGTTGTAAAATCTCGCTTAAAAAAAGTCAAAAATAAGAATAAAACCGGACGGACCACTAGACACCGGACACGACAAAGGCAAACCAAGCCCAGTCGATCCTGCAAAGTCCTCCTCATTAACATCTGGGGACTTGTGCCAAAATTGGGCGAGCTGTCCCACAGACTAGTCAAGCAACAGCCTGACATAGCCATACTCACAGAATCATACCTTTCAGCCACTGTCCCAGACTCTTCCATCACCATCCCTGGGTATGTCCTGTCCCACCGGCAGGACAGACCCACCAGTGGTGGCGGTACAGTGCTCGACAGTCAGGAGGGAGTGGCGCTGGGAGTCCTCAACATTGACTCTGGACCTAATGAAATCTCATGGCATCAGGTCAAACATGGGCAAGGAAACCTCCTGCTGATTACCACCTACCGCCCTCCCTTGGCTGATGAATCAGTCCTCCTCCATGTTGAGGAAGCACTGAGGGTAGCAAGGGCACAGAATGTACTCTGGGTGGGGGACTTCAATGTCCATCACCAAGAGTGGCTCAGTAGCACCACTACTGACCGAGCTGGCCGAGTCCTAAAGGACATAACTGCTAGACTGGGCATGCGGCAGGTGGTGACCGAACCAACACAAGGGAAAAACTTACTTGACCTCGTCCTCACCAATCTACCTGTCGCAAATGCATCTGTCCATGACAGTATTGGTTGGAGTGACCACCAGTGGCCACCGCACAGACCTCGTAGAGATGAAGTCCCGTCTTCGCACTGAGGACACCATCCAACGTGTTGTGTGGCACTACCACTGTGCTAAATGGGATAGATTCAGAACAGATCTAGCAGCTCAAAACTGGGCATCCATGAGGCGCTGTGGGCCATCAGCAGCAGCAGAATTGTATTCCAGCACAATCTGTAACCTCATGGCCCGGCATATTCCTCACTCTACCATTACCAACAAGCCAGGGGATCAACACTGGTTCAACGAGGAGTGTAGACGAGCATGCCAGGAGCAGCACCAGGAGTACCTAAAAATGAGGTGCCAACCTGGTGAAGCTACAACTCAGGACTACATGCATGCTAAATAGCGGAAGCAACATGCTATAGACAGGGCTAAGCGATTCCACAACCAACGGATCAGATCCAAAGCTCCGCAGTCCTGCCACATCCAGTCATGAATGGTGGTGGACAATTAAACAACTAACGGGAGGAGGAGGCTCTGCAAACATCCCCATCCCCAATGATGGTGGAGTCCAGCACATGAGTGCAAAAGACAAGGCTGAAGTGTTTGCAACCATCTTCAGCCAGAAGTGCCGAGTGGATGATCCATCTCGGCCTCCTCCCGATATCCCCACCATCACAGAAGCCAGTCTTCAGTCAATTCGATTCACTCCACGTGATATCAAGAAACGGCTGAGTGCATTGGATACAGCAAAGGCGATGGGCCCCAACAACATCCCGGCTGTAGTGCTGAAGTCTTGTGCTCCAGAACTAGCTGCGCCTCTAGCCAAGCTGTTCCAGTACAGCTACAACACTGGCATCTACCCGACAATGTGGAAAATTGCCCAGGTATGTCCTGTCCACAAAAGGCAGGACAAATCCAATCCGGCCAATTACCGCCCCATCAGCCTACTCTCAATCATCAGCAAAGTGACGGAAGGTGTCGTCGACAGTGCTATCAAGTGGCACTTACTCACCAATAACCTGCTCACCGATGCTCAGTTTGGAGTTCCGCCAGGACCACTCGGCTCCAGACCTTATTACAGCCTTGGTCCAAACGTGGACAAAAGAGCTGAATTCCAGAGGTGAGGTGAGAGTGACTGCCCTTGACATCAAGGCAGCATTTGACCAAGTGTGGCACCAAGGGGCCCGAGTAAAATTGAAATCAAAGGGAATCAGCGGGAAAACTCTCCAGTGGCTGGAATCATACCTAGCACAAAGGAAGATGATACTGGTTGTTGGAGGCCAATCATCTCAGCCCCAGGACATTGCTGCAAGAGTTCCTCAAGGCAGTGTCCTCAGCCCAACCATCTTCAGCTGCTTCATCAATGACCTTCCCTCCATCATAAGGTCAGAAATGGGGATGTTTGCAGATTATTGCACAGTGTTCGGTTCCATTCGCAACCCCTCAGATAATGAAGCAGTCCGAGCCCGCATGCAGCAAGACCTGGACAACATCCAGGCTTGGGCTGATAAGTGGCAAGTAACATTTGTGCCAGACAAGTGCCAGGCAATGACCATCTCCAACAAGAGAGTGTCTAACCACCTCCCCTTGACATTCAACGGCATTACCGTCGCCTAATCCCCCACCATCAACATCCTGGGGGTCACCATTGACCAGAAACTTAACTGGACCAGCCATATAAATACTGTGGCCAAAAGAGCAGGTCAGAGGCTGAGTATTCTGCGGCAAGTGACTCACCTCCTGATTCCCCAAAGCCTTTCCACCATCGACAAGGCACAAGTCAGGAGTGTGATGGAATACTCTCCACTTGCCTGGATGAGTGTAGCTCCAACAACACTCAAGAAGCTCGACATCATCCAGGACAAAGCAGCCCGCTTGATTGGCACCCCATCCACCATCCTAAACATTCACTCCCTTCACTACCGGCGCACAGTGGCTGCAGTGTGTACCATCCACAGGATGCACTGAAGCAACTCACCAAGGCTTCTTCGACAGCACCTCCCAAACCCGCGACCTCTACCACCTAGAAGGAGAAGAGCAGCAGGTACATTGGAACAACACCACCTGCACGTTCCCCTCCAAATCACACACCATCCCGACTTGGAAATATATCGCCGTTCCTTCATCGTCGCTGGGTCAAAATCCTGGCACTCCCTTCCGAACAGCACTGTGGGAGAACCTTCACCATGCGGACTGCAGCGGTTCAAGAAGGCGGCTCAGCACCACCTTCTCAAAGGCAATTAGGGATGGGCAATAAATGCCGGCCTCGCCAGCGACGCCCACATCCCATGAACGAATAAAAATAAAGGTTTAGATCAGCACCCAGCCAGATCAGAGATCCTTCTCCCCTCCCTCTGCCCAGCCCCTCGGTCCCCCATCCCCCTCGTTCCTTCCTTGCACTCTTCCCCCAGTCCCCCATCTCGCTCCTCCGGGTCCCCCGGTCCCTAGGTCCCTCCTCTCCCCCCATCCAGTCCCCCATTCCCCTTCCCCCGGCCCCACGTTTCCCCCTCCCCCAGTCCCCCTTCCCTTCTCCCTCCCCTCGTCTCCCCTCTGCCAACCCCCCCGACCCTCGGTCCCTGGCCCAAGTAAATTGTTAAACTTCAAATTGTTTCTCACCATGTTTTAACATAAAAACACTGATGGTGAGGCAAGAAATGTTGGATTTAGTTTGTAGCGTTTGATCTTGGGAAACAGCTCTTTAACATCCAGAAAATAAACCTTGTAACTTGCACCGCCTGAGGTTTGTTTATCAAAGGTCGGCAAACATTGCTGGTAGTGTCAACTTGACCTCTCTCCAGCACACAATGCTGGTACTGCTATTTGTTGCAATTCTGAGCTGGACTAAGTTCTCATAAAAAGGCGAGGGTCGACACCAAACAGATTATATCATCATAACCTTATATTATTGATCAAACTGCAACTTGTAGTCTTGACTAGAAAAGGACAAACTGCTAATCGAGCAGCAGCTGAGAGAGAAATAAAACCAAAGTAAAGAACGTAAGAACATAAGAAATAGAAGCAGGAGTAGGACATATGGCCCCTCGATCCTGCTCTGCCGTTCAATACGATCATGGCTGATCTTCTACCTCAACTCCACTTTCCCGCCCTATCCCCATATCCCTTAATTCCATTCATATCAAGCTCAGTCTTGAATATACTCAATAACTGAGCTTCCATGGCCCTCTGGGGTCAAGAATTCCAAAGATTCACAACCCTCTAAGCGAAGAAATATTTCCTCATCTTGGTCTTAAATGGCCGACCCCTTATCTTGAGACTATGATCTCTAGTCCTAGACTCTCTAGCCAGGGGAAACATCCTCTCAGCATCTACCCTGTCAAGCCCTCTAAGAATTTTATACGTTTCAATGAGATCACCTCTACTTCTTCTAAACTCCAGAGAATATAGGCCCATTCTTCTCAATCTCTCCTCATAGGGCAACCCTCTTATCCCAGGAATCAATCTGGTGAACCTTTGTTGCATGCCTTCTAAGGCAAATACCTCCTTAGGTAAGGAGACTAATTATAATTAAGAGAATGTGATGTGGGACATGGAGCACATGTATATGTTCTTCCACATATTAATCATTTGCCAAACCATCTTGGTTTAGAGTAGTTATGGAAAAGGACGAGGAACAATCAAAGGTGAAGATACTCAACTGGAGGAGGGCTAATTTCAGTGAGTTAAAAAGGGATCTTGCCCAGGTGGATTGGAAGCAAAGATCGACAGATAAAACAGTAAATGACCAATGGAGGCCTTTAAAGAGGAGATAGTTCAGGTACAGACTAAACACATTCCCACGAGGGGAGAGGAAGGCCATCCAAAGCTAGAACTCCCTGGGTGACTGAAGATATTGAGAATAAAATGAAACAGAAAAAGGAGGCTTATGACAAATGAGAGGTTCATAATACAGTAGGGAACCAAGCAGAATACAGAAAGTGCAGAGGAGAGCTGAAAAAGGAAATAAGAGGGGCAAAGAGAGTGTATCAAAAAAGATTAGCAGTTAACATAAAAAAGAGCATTAAAGTATTTTATAAATATATAAAGAGTAAAAGGATAGTCAAAGGAAAGGCAGGGCCGATCAGGGACCAAAAGGAGATCTTCTTGTGGAGGCAGAGAGCATGGCTGAGGTACTAAATGAATACTTTGCATCACTAGAGAAGAGGATGTTACAGTAAAGGAAGAGGTAGTAGAGAAATTGGATAGGATGAAAATAGATAAAGAGGTACTTAAAAAGTTGGCAGTGCTCAAAGTAGAAGTCACCCAGACCAGATGAGATACATCCTAAGTTACTGAGGGAAGTAAGGATGGAAATTGCAGAGACTCTGGCCACAATCTTTCAGTCTCCTTCGATATGGGAGTGGTGCCAGAGGACTGGAGGATTGCCAATGTTACACCCCTGTTCAAAAACGGTGAGAGGGATAAACCCAGCAACTACAGGCCAGTCAGCCTAATGTCACTGATGGGGAAACTTCTGGAGACCACTGCTCTTTATGATATATATTAATGACCTGGACTTGCGTATTGAGGGCATAATTTCAAAGTTTGCTGATGGGGCGAAACTTGGAAATGTAGTATACAACGTGGAGGACATAGACAGACAGGTGAAATGGGCAAACACATGGCAGATGAAATTTAATTCTGCTTAGTGTGAAGCCATGCATTTTGGTAGGAAGAATGAGGAGAGGCAATATAAGCTAAATGGTACAATTTTAAAGGGGGTGCAGGAACATGGAGATCTGGGGTTGTACGTACACAAACCTTCAAAGGTGGCAGGACAAGTTGATAAGACAGTTAAAAAAGCATACAGGATCCTGGGCTTTATAAATAGAGACATACAGTACAAAAGCAAGGAAGTTATCTAAACCTTTATAAATCATTGGTAAGGCATCAGCTGGAGTATTTGGTCCAATTCTGGGCACGGCACCTTTGGAAAGATGTTAAGGCCTTGGAGAGGGTGCAGAGGAAATTTACTAGAATGGTACGAGGGATGTGGGACTTCAGTTATATGAAGGGATTAGAGAAGCTGGGATTTTTCTCCTCAGAGCAGAGAAGGTTAAGCGGAAATTTAATAGACATGTTCAAGATTATGAAGGGTTCGATGGAGTAAATAGGGGGAAATTGTTCCCACTGGTAGGGGGTTGGGTAACCAGAGGACACGGAATTAAGATAATTGGCAAAAGAACCAGAGGGGAGATGAAGAGAATTTTTTTTACACAGCGAGTTACTATGATCTGGATTGCACTGTCTCAAAGAATGGTGGGACCAGATTCATTAGTAACTTTCAAAAGAGAATTGAATTGAAAAGGAAAATCAACTGGACTATGGGGAAAGGGCAGGGGAGTGGGCCAATTGGAGAGCTCTTTCAAAGAGTCAGCACAGGCGTGATTGGCCGAATAACCTCCTTCTGTGTTGTGAGATTCTATGATTCTAACCCCTCGATTAGATTCCAGTCTGTAACTCACTCCCGGGTATCTGTTATTCTGTATATAAACCCCCCCGAACCCCTCGATTAGATTCCAGCCTGTAACTCACTCCCGGGTATCTGTTATTTCATATATAAAACCCCCGAACCCCTCGATTAGATTCCAGCCTGTAACTCACTCCCGGGTATCTGTTATTTCATATATAAACCCCCCGAACCCCTCGATTAGATTCCAGCCTGTAACTCACTCCTGGGTATCTGTTATTTCATATATAAACCCCCCGAACCCCTCGATTAGATTCCAGCCTGTAACTCACTCCCGGGTATCTGTTATTCTGTATATAAACCCCCCGAACCCCTCGATTAGATTCCAGCCTGTAACTCACTCCCGGGTATCTGTTATTCTGTATATAAACCCCCCGAACCCCTCGATTAGATTCCAGTCTGTAACTCACTCCCGGGTATCTGTTATTCTATATATAAACCCCCCGAACCCCTCAATTAGATTCCAGCCTGTAACTCACTCCCGGGTATCTGTTATTCTATATATAAACCCCCCGAACCCCTCGATTAGATTCCAGCCTGTAACTCATCCCGGGAATCTGTATCTCCATATTTCTTAATGTTTGGTGTTTCGTTGCAGTTTGTTCTTACAGAAATGATATTTAAAGCTACTTTCATGATCTGAAACCAACAAATCATCTTCTATAGTCGTAGCACATCGTGTAATGCTGACAGATTTCTTTATTGTAGAAAGAGACGGATCCCTCACTGCAGGTGTTAGTGGTTGTCAGGTGACTGGATGTTTTACACTAACTACATTGTGCGGCGCTACCTCAGCATTGCCGAATGGAATCAGCGTTACGTTCAGAATCTCCTGTAGCTGCAGCCACGTTGGGCAGAGATGATTTACCACGAATGTTCGGCAGTCGGAGCAGAGAGTCTCATAGAATAAGCTGATCTGCACGGGTGAAGGTAACTTGGTCTCAGCAATTGTACACCTGCTCTCAACCTAGAGGACAAAATAAGGATAAGACCCGATGAGGTTCTGCATTGGGGTTACAAGGGTGTGTGATTTATTCCACACAGAGGCAGTGTATAATCCTGACCCCAAATCTAAAGACACTGCGCTCCTGATTATAGGCCTGGGAAATCCATTGCAGGGAGTTCAGTAACTGTGTCATGTCTCCTGCTACCCGGCATGTAGCAGGTTGTGGAAACTATCACCAAAATTTCTGACTTCAACGGCGCACAGAACAGAAGCATAGTTACAAACTGGTTAAAAAAATCTACTCACAGCCCAAAGAGACAGAACGACCAGCTTCACCAGAAACTTCATCCTGCAAATCTAGTCCAGCACAAGATTCCGATCTCTTTTTATACGATTCTCAGCATGTGACTGATATCTATTTAAATGTAGATAATGATCACTCCACCAGTTATTGATATAAACCACATTAACCCTGAAATCATTTTGCTCAGATTGCTCCAGTATCATTTTACTGAAGAGCCACTGGGCCCTGGTGGCAGAACCAGATGAAAGGAGTCAGAGAGGAGATAGCAAAGGTCCTGGTCACAGCTCCTTAAATATGCAAATTGTGCCATAGAATTACATAGAATGTACAGCACAGAAATAGGCCATTTGGCCCAACTGGTCTATGCCGGCGTTTATGCTCCACGTGAGTCTCCTCCCACCCTACTCATCTCACCCTATCAACATATCCTGCTGTTCCTTTCACCCTCATGTGCTTATCTCACTTCCCCTTAAATGCATCTATGCTATTCAACTCAACGACAAGTTCCACATTCTAACCACTCTCTGGGTAAAGAAGGTTCTCCTGAATTCCTTATTGGATTTATTAGTGACTATCTTATATTTACAGTCACAAGTGGAAACATTTTCTTTACATCTATCCTATCAAACCCTTTCATAATTTTAAAGACTTGTCCTGCCACCTTTCATAATTAGGTCACCCTTCAGCTTTCTCTTATGGAGAAAAGAGTCCCAATCTGTTCAGCCTTCCTGATAGTTATACCCTCTCAGTTCTAGTATCATCCTTGTACCACTCCAATTGTGGTCTAACCATGGGACTGGAGAGTGGCAGATGCAACACCCTTGTTCAAGAAGAAGGTGGCAGGACAAGTTGGGAAGGCTGTTAAAAAAGCATATGGGATCCTTGGTTTTATTAATAGACGAATAGAGTACAATAGAAAGGAAGTTATGCTAAACCTTTATAAATCACTGGTTAGGCCTCAGCTGGAGCATTGTGTTCAATTCTGGGCACCACACTTTTGGAAGGATGTCACGATCATATAGAGGTTGCAGAAGAGATTTGATAGAGGTGTTCAAAATCATGAACAGTTTTGATAGAGTAAATAGGGATAAACTCTTTCCAGTGGCAGAAGAGTCGGTAACCAGAGGACACAGATTTAAGGTGATCAGCAAAAGAGCCAGAGGCAACATGAGGAAACATCTTTTAAGCAGTGAGTTGTTATGATCTGGAATGCACTGCCTGAAGGAATGGTGGAAGCAGATGCAATAGAAACTTTCAAAAGGGAATTGGATCAATACTTGTTAGAAAATGTCAGGCTTCTGATATAAGAGAAAATGTTGCATCATAGATAGAAAGTTGGTTGAGGCCCAGGAATCTAAGAGCTGAGACTGGAGAAGGGTTGAAATGGTAAGCACCAGGGGGATGACCCTGACCCTAACCCTAACCCAGAGTCCGACCCTGACACAATGTCAGACATTAACACTAACAGTGTCAGACCCTAACACCGTGTCAGACCATAATAGTGTCATTCGCTAATACTAAAAGCATCAGGCCCGAACACAGTGCCAGGCCCTTACACTGTGTCAGATCCTACAACTAAGTGTCAGAACTCTAACAGTGTCAGACCGTAACACAGTGTTAGACCCTAAGAGTGTCAAACCTTAATTATTAGGTTCTGACACTTTTAGTATTAGCGTCTGACACTATTAGGGTCTGACACTCTTAGGTTTAGGGTTATGCTACATTAGGGTTAGGGTTAATGTTTTGGGCAGAGGGGGGGAACAGGCCCTCCCTTTGTTGTCTGCCGCTTGGGACTGCTGGCCCACACTTTAGATTGTTCCTACTGTCCAAATGAATGTACCTTGACTTGTAGTTTTAGGCATCATCCATTGTTCCCTCTTGGAACTGCTCCGACCGGTTTTGCCGCCCTTGCGGCTCGTCAGGGAGAGACAAAAGCAAGCCGAATCCAAATTGTGTCACTCTTAATGTTAGAGTTAGCATTTTGGGCAGAGGGGGGGAACAGGCCCTCCCTGTTGCTATTAGCTATTGTTAATTGCTATTAGCCTTTAAGTAAGATCAACTGTTTAAGTTAAATTTTAAACTTTAATTTTTTAAAATTTCTGTCAGGCTTAAGCAGAGACAAACAAGCAAGCTCTCCTACTGGAAAGCTGCTGTAGTTAATAATTAGTTAGCTAGATTAAACTGGTTCCTGAAACAGTAGCCGAGCAGGGCTGACTCATCTGAGTCACAAACAGTATAAATACAGGGGCCTGTGAGTGCAACTGGCACTGAGTGCAGCGGGCACAGAGTGAGCAACTTGGGAGTTTAAAGGGTTAATCTCTTTTGTTAGGGTAATGCTGCATTATGGATGGGTTAGGGGTTAGGGTAAGCATGTTAGGCAGTGGGGGAACAAGCCCTCCCTGTGTTGTCTGCCACTTAGGACTGCTGGCCCACACTTTGGATTGTTCCTGCTGTCCAAATAAATGTACCTTGACTTGTAGTTTTAGGCATCATCCATTGTTCCTTCTTGGAACTGCTCGGACCGGTCTCGCCGCTCCTGTGGCTCGTCAGGAAGAGACGAAAACAAGCCAAATCCAAAGTGTGTCACTCTTAATGTTGGGGTTAGGGGTTAGGGTTATGCTAGGTTAGGGTTAGCATTTTGGGCAGGGGGGAATGGGTTTAGGGTTAGGGATTCGGGTTAGGGTTACGCTGTGTTAGGGTTAGGGCATGCTACATTAGGGTTAAGATTAGATTGTTTAGTGCAGGCAGGAGGGTAGTTACACCCTCTTGTGTTCATGTTCTCGCTCAGCCCTTGAGCTTCTTGTCACTTATGCCTGCCACTTTTGGTTGGCCCACACTTTACCTTACCACCTGTCTTATTTTTCTTGCCTATCTCCTCTTCTTAGTAGCTTCTTAATCAATAATCCTTTGATCCCTCTCTGGGGTTATAATCAGTTCCTGGGCTTTGCCAACTTGTGGCCTCTATGTAGTAGTTATCTGCTTACTTGCATATTTTGTGTTTTGTTATTGGTGTTGGAATCATACCCTTTGGTTTATTTAGAGTAGTGTGAGCTTGAATGTACATCCAATAATTAAAGGGCAGGATAGTGTGGTGAAGCTGGACCACTCTTGGTTGGGGCAGATATTGAGCACATGGTCAATCTGATCTCCCGGGCTAGTTTTAATTGCCTGAGGGGGTCGGAGAGGAACCCTCCAGGGTATTTTTTCTTGGAAGATTACATGACTGTGGGTGACCAGGATCCAATTGGGTGGCCAGGGTCTGAGTGGGTTGGGGTTAGGGTATTGGGGTTAAGTCTGTTTGTTGTGGGCAGGGTGGGCTGCATCAGGGTTAGGGTTAGGGATAGGGGTTAGGTCTGTTGTGGGCTGGGCGGGTGTGGTAGGGTATTAGGGTTTTGGTTAGGGCTTAGGTTTTTGTTGTGGGTGGGGTTAAGAGTTAGCATTAGGATTAGGGGTTAGGGTTAGTGCATGCAATAGGGTTTGGGTTAGAGTTAGAGTTAGTGCATGCATTATGGTTAGTGCTGCGTTAGGGTTAGGTTTTAGGAGTAGGATTGGGTGCAATAGCAATAGGTTTAGGGGTATGGGTTGGGTCAGTTTGTTATGGGGTGTGGTAGGGTATTAAGGTTAGGTCTGTTGTGGGCAAGGTGGGATGTGGTTGTGGTTTAGGACTATGGATGGATTAAGGTTAGGTCTGTTTGTTGTGGGCCGGATGGGGTGCATTAGATTTAAGGTTAGGGGTAGGAATTAGGTCTGTTTGTTGTGGGCAGGATGGGGTGTAGTAGGGTATTAGGGTTAGGATTTTGGTTAGGGGTTAGGTTTTAAAGGTAGGGGTTAGGGGTTGGATGGCCAGGGTCTGATTGGGTGATCAGGGTTAGGGGTTAGGGTATTAGGGTTAGGCTTTTGGTTAGGTTTAGTGGTAGGGGTTAGGTCTGTTTGTTGTGGTTAGGGTGGGGTGTGGTTGCAGTTTGAGAGGTTTAGCAGGATGGGGTTGGGATTTGTGGTAATTAGGGTCGGGGTAGTTTTGTGTTTTAATTTTCGATTTTCCCTGATTTACATCTGATTTAAACCCTTTGGTAACTGAATTTGTAGTGTTGTAATCCAATGTTTCTCCTTTTCCTTTTTGAGGTTGTCCAGTTCATGTTTGTCTCCAACCCCATGAATTCCAGGGATTCAAGACCATGCTCCATGAAGTGTCGGGAGGTAGGTTTGTATACATCCTTCATTCTAATAGCCCTGAGGTGTCCTGTGAGCCTCATCCTTAGACTATTCCCTGTTTCTCCTACAAGATGTGGCATTGTTTGCATTGAATTGCATAGACAGCATTGTGCTGTTCACATGTAATTCTTTGTTTTATTAGGGCTACTTTTCCTGTGTGTCTATTTTGTATCATTTTGCGGATAATTAGGTATTTACATGTCCCACATTTTGGGTTTGTACAGTTCTGGGTTGTCTGTTTTCTTACTCTACTCCAGACCAGTAGGTCCCGTAGGTTTTTACCTCTTTTGTATGCTGATGTTATGTTGTATCGGCTAAGTGTGTCGACATCCTCTTTTAGTTTTCCAAATTGGGTTTTAATCACTCCATGTATTAGTTTGGTCATTGTATCGTATGTCGTTATCAGTGGTAGTCTTGCTGCTTCTCTGTTTGGCCGTGGGCTATTCAGTCCCCTCAAGAAATCTGACCTAATGTGTCTGAGGAACCTTTTTCTGTAACCTCTCTGTCTCAGTGCAGTAAATAGGGTTGTGGTGGCTTCCCTAAAGTCCTCTCTGTTTGTGCATATGTGGTGGAAGCGTGTCAGTTGTGACTTCACCAGTCCCCGAAAGGTATGTTTTGGATGGTGGCTGTTTATGTGCAGGAGTGTGTGTGTGTCTGTTTCTTTAAAAAAATACCTTTGTTGCTAACGTGTGGTTGTTATTTTCCTGTGCTAATTTAAATATTGTGGTGTCCAGGAAATCCATGCTTTCTCTGTGTGTTGTAACTTTACATTTAATGGATGGGTAGTCGTTGTTGAGAATATTTACAAATTCTTCCAATTCTGTTTCTGTGTTAGTGCAGACTCCCCATATGTCATCCAGGTATCTGTAATAACACATCGGGAGCGTGGGACACTTTTCAAAGACCGTGTTTTTCCAGTCTGCCATGTATATATTTGCGTAGGCCCAGCCAAATATTTTGCCCATGGCCATGCCCTTAATCTGGAGGTAAAATTCCTCTTGAAATTCAAAGTCATTTTTTGTTAGTCTCAGGTGTAATAACTGGATTATGGCTGCATCAGGTCTGTGGGGTTGGGGGAACTTTCTAAGGATATTTTCCACTGCCTGTATGCCTCTGTCTGTTTCTATGTTTGTGTATAGGATTTCAATGTCCATGGTAAAGAGTATTGCATTTGGGGGTACGGTCTCACTAATTCTATAAAGTGGTAAGTGTCTTTAATGTAGCTAGGTTGCTTCAGTGATAAGGGGTTTAAGAATGAGTCAATGTATTCTGCTATCCCATAGGATTCACAACCACAGTCTGACACAATGTTATTAAGGAGACAACAGCGGAACATTTGGATAAACATAATTTAATAGGACAAAGTCAGCATGGCTTTATGAAGGGGAAGTCATGTCTGACAAATTTGCTTGAGTTCTTTGAGGACATAACGTACAGGGTGGATAAAGGGGAACCAGTGGACGTAGTGTATTTAGACTTCCAGAAGGCATTCGACAAGGTGCCACATAAAAGATTATTGCTCAAGATAAAGAATCACGGGATTGGGGGTAATATTCTGGCATGGGTGGAGGATTGGTTATCTAACAGGAAGCAGAGAGTTGGGATAAATGGTTCATTCTTGGACTGGCATCCAGTAGCCAGTGGTGTTCCGCAGGGGTCGGTGCTGGGTCCCCAACTCTTTACAATCTATATTAACGATTTGGAGGAGGGGACCGAGTATAACATATCAAAGTTTGCAGATGATACAAAGATGGGAGGGAAAGCAGAGAGTGAGGAGGACATCATAAACGTACAAGGGGATATAGACAGGCTGGGTGAGTGGGCGGAGATTTGGCAGATGCAATACAATATTGGAAAATGTGAGGTTATGCACTTTAGCAGGAAAAATCAGAGTGCAAGTTATTATCTTAATGGCGAGAAACTGGAAAGTACTGCAGTACAAAGGGATCTGGGGGTCCTAGTGCAAGAAGAGCAAAAAGTTAGTATGCAGGTGCAGCAGGTGATCAAGAAGGCGAACGGAATGTTGGCTTTTATTGCTAGGGGGATAGAATATAAAAACAGGGAGGTATTGCTGCAGTTATATAAGGTATTGGTGAGACCGCACCTGGAATACTGCATACAGTTTTGGTGTCCATACTTAAGAAAAGACATACTTGCTCTCGCGGCAGTACAAAGAAGGTTCACTCGGTTAATCCCGGGGATGAGGGGGTGGACGTATGAGGAGAGGTTGAGTAGATTGGGACTCTACTCATTTTAGTTCAGAAGAATGAGAGGCGATCTTATTGAAACATATAAGATTGTGAAGGGGCTTGATCGGGTGGATGTGGTAAAGATGTTCCCAAGGATGGGTGAAACTAGAACTAGGGGGCATAATCTTAGAATAAGGGGCAGCTCTTTCAAAACTGAGATGAGGAGCAACTTCTTCACTCAGAGGGTAGTACGTCTGTGGAATTTGCTGCCCCAGGAAGCTGTGGAAGCTACATCATTGAATAAATTTAAAACAGAAATAGACAGTTTCCTAGAAGTAAAGGGAATTAGGGGTTATGGGGAGCGGGCAGGAAATTGGACATGAATTTAGATTTGAGGTTAGGATCAGATCAGCCCTGATCTTATTAAATGGCGGAGCAGGCTCGAGGGGCCGATTGGCCTACTCCTGCTCCTATTTCTTATGTTCTTATGTCCTTATGACACAATAGGTCTTCCTGGTGGTATTTCTCCTGGTACTGTCCATGTGTCAGGGTGCTTGTGTATTTTTGGTGGTATGTAGAATTTTTTGGGTTGTGGTGGTACCCCTCTTAGGTATTCCACTTGTTTCTGATTAATGTGTTTGGATTTCTTCAGTCCTGTTAAAATGTTTCCAATTTCTTTTTGTGTTTCCTCATATATTGGTTTTGTTAATTTAGTGTAGTGGTTAGTATTATTTAGTTCTCTGTGAGCTTCAAATAATAACTGTTGCCTGTCCATGATAACAAAACTACTGCCCTTATCTGCTGGTTTCATGATAATATCCAGGTTGTTTTTAAGTTCTATGATTGCCCTTCTCTCTTTTCCATTGAGGTTTTGTTTGTCTTTTTGTTTTGGGATATTTTCAATTTGTGATTGAGTTTGTTTAATAAAGTTTAGTATTTCTGGCTCTATCTTGTTGTTTGGTGGGGTCCATTCTGACGGTGGTGTAAAAGGTTGTTTGTCTGTTACTGAGTCACTAAAGTAATCCGTCAATTTTATCCTCCTGTAAAACCTTTTCAGATCTCCTGAATTTGTACCTTACAATGTTTTGGGGTTAGTACAAATGTGAGGCCCTTGTTTAAAACCCGTTCCTGTATTTCTGTGGGGAATATTAACAACAGTTTTTCCCAAATTTAGTTTCCCCTTTTCTTTGGTTAATGTACTTTGCTGTTTAAATACTTCATCCACTGGCTTATTATATTATGGGCAGTACCATCTATCCAATGGATGTGGTCAGCCCCTGCTTTAAAGGATCTGGCATTAATTGCCGGAATGTAATTCTGTTTTCTTTTACACTGGTTAATATCTCTAATTGTATTCATTTCCATTTCTGAAAGTGAATTGCTAAAATTAATTTCAGGCACCCGGTTCTAAGTAGTGACTACAGTTGTTTAGTTGGGTTAGGATTAGGGTTAGCGTTACGCTACATTAGGGTTAGGAGTTAAGATTTGGGGTTGGGGTTGGGGTTCAGGTCAGGGCTAGGATTATGCTGCATTAGGGTTACCGTTATGTTCAGCATTTTGGGCAGAGGGGGGAACAGGCCCGCCCTGTGTTGTCTGCCACTTGGGACTGCTCGCCCACACTTTGGATTGTTCCTGCTGTCCAAATGAATGTACCTTGACATGTAGTTTTAGGCATCATCCATTGTTCCTTCTTGGAACTGCTCCAACCGGTGTGTTCCTTCTTGGAACTGCTCCAACCGGTTTCGCCGCCCTCGCGGCTCGTCAGGGAGAGACAAGAGCAAGCTGAATCCAAACTGTGTCACTCTTAGTGTTAGGTTTAGCATTTTGGGCAGAGGGGGGAACAGGCCCGCCCTTTGTTGTCTGCCACTTGGGACTGCTGGCCCACATTTGGATTGTTCCTGCTGTCCAAATGAATGTACATTGACCTGTAGTTTTGGGCATTAGGGTTAGGGTTATGCTGCATTAGGGTTAGGGTCCACTGAATTCGGGGTAAGGTTAGGGTTATGCTGCATTAGGGTTAGGGTTAGGGTAGTGACGCTGCATTAGGGTTAGTGTTAGTGACTTAGGGTTAAGGTTTGTGCATTAGGTTTAGGGTTAGGGTTACGCTGCATTAGAATTAGGGTTAGGGTTACGCTGCATTAGGGATAGGGTTAGGGTTACGCTGCATTAGGGTTAGGGTCACGCTGCGTTAGGGTTAGGGTTAGGGTTACGCTGCATTAGGGTTAGGGTTAGGGTTAGGTTTACGCTGCATTAGGGTTAGGGTTAGGGTTACGCTGCATTAGGGTTAGGGTTAAGGTTAGGTTAGAGTTAGGGTTAGGGTTATTGCATTAGGGTTAGGGTTAGGGTAGGGTTAGGGTTAGGGTTACGCTGCATTAGGGTTAGGGTTACGCTGCATTAGGGTTAGGGTTAGGGTTAGGGTTACGCTGCATTAGGGTTAGTGTTAGGGTTAGGGTTAGGGTTACGCTGCATTAGGGTTAGGGTTAGGGTTAGGGTTAGGTTAGGGTTAGGGTTAGGGTTAGGGTTGCATGCATTAGGATTAGGGTTAGGGTTAGGTTTACGCTGCATTAGGGTTAGGGTTAGGGTTAGGGTTAGTGCATTAGGGTTAGGGTTAGGTTTACGCTGCATTAGGGTTAGGGTTAGGGTTAGGGTTACGTTGCATTAGGGTTAGGGTTAGGGTTAGTGAATGAGGGTTAGGGTTAGGGTTATGCTGCATTAGGGTTAGGGTTAGGGTTACGCTGCATTAGGGTTAGGGTTACGCTGCGTTAGGGTTAGGGTTAGGGTTACGCTGCATTAGGGTTAGGGTTAGGGTTACGCTGCATTAGGGTTAGGGTTAGGGTTAGGGTTACGCTGCATTAGGGGTAGGGTTATCGTTAGGGTTAGGGTTACGCTGCATTAGGGTTAGGGTTAAGGTTAGGTTAGAGTTAGGGTTAGGGTTATTGCATTAGGGTTAGGGTTAGGGTAGGGTTAGGGTTAGGGTTACGCTGCATTAGGGTTAGGGTTAGGGTTACGCTGCATTAGGGTTAGGGTTAAGGTTAGGGTTAGGGTTACGCTGCATTAGGGTTAGTGTTAGGGTTAGGGTTACGCTGCATTAGGGTTAGGGTTAGGGTTAGGTTAGGGTTAGGGTTAGGGTTAGGGTTGCATGCATTAGGGTTAGGATTAGGGTTAGGGTTACGCTGCATTAGGGTTAGGGTTAGGGTTAGGTTTACGCTGCATTAGGGTTAGGGTTAGGGTTACGCTGCATTAGGGTTAGGGTTAGGGTTACGCTGCATTAGGGTTAGGGTTAGGGTTAGGGTTACGCTGCATTAAGGTTAGGGTTAGGGTTACGCTGCATTAGGGTTAGGGTTAGGGTTAGGGTTACGCTGCATTAGGGTTAGGGTTAGGGTACGCTGCATTAGGGTTAGGGTTAGGGTTAGGGTAGGGTTAGGGTTAGGGTTACGCTGCATTAGGGTTAGGGTTAGGGTTAGTGAATGCATTAGGGTTAGGGTTAGGGTTAGGGTTAGGGTCAGGGTCAGGGTTAGTGCTGCATTAGGGTTAGGGTTAGGGTTAGGGTTAGTGCATTAGGGTTAGGGTTAGGGTTAGGGTTAGGGTACATTAGGGTTAGGGTTAGGGTTAGTGAAAACGCTGCATTAGGGTTAGGGTTAGGGTTAGGGTTAGGGTTAGTGCATTAGGGTTAGGGTTAGGGTTAGGGTTAGGGTTACGCTGCATTAGGGTTAGGGTTAGGGTTAGGGTTAGGGTTACGCTGCATTAGGGTTAGGGTTAGGGTTAGGGTTAGGGTTACGCTGCATTAGGGTTAGGGTTAGGGTTAGGGTTAGGGTTACGCTGCATTAGGGTTAGGGTTAGGGTTAGGGTTAGGGTTAGGCTGCATTAGGGTTAGGGTTAGGGTTAGGGTTAGGGTTAGTGCTAGTGCATTAGGGTTAGGGTTAGGGTTAGGGTTAGGGTTACGCTGCATTAGGGTTAGGGTTAGGGTTAGGGTTAGGGTTAGGGTTACGCTGCATTAGGGTTAGGGTTAGGGTTAGGGTTAGGGTTACGCTGCATTAGGGTTAGGGTTAGGGTTAGGGTTAGGGTTAGTGCATTAGGGTTAGGGTTAGGGTTAGGGTTAGGGTTACGCTGCATTAGGGTTAGGGTTAGGGTTAGGGTTAGGGTTAGGTTAGGGTTAGGGTTAGGGTTAGGGTTAGGGTTACGCTGCATTAGGGTTAGGGTTAGGGTTAGGGTTACGCTGCATTAGGGTTAGGGTTAGGGTTAGGGTTAGGGTTAGGGTTACGCTGCATTAGGGTTAGGGTTAGGGTTAGGGTTAGGGTTAGGGTTACGCTGCATTAGGGTTAGGGTTAGGGTTAGGGTTAGGGTTAGGGTTGCATTAGGGTTAGGGTTAGGGTTAGGGTTAGGGTTACGCTGCATTAGGGTTAGGGTTAGGGTTAGGGTTAGGGTTACGCTGCATTAGGGTTAGGGTTAGGGTTAGGGTTAGGGTTACGCTGCATTAGGGTTAGGGTTAGGGTTAGGGTTAGGGTTAGGGTTACGCTGCATTAGGGTTAGGGTTAGGGTTAGGGTTAGGGTTAGGGTACGCTGCATTAGGGTTAGGGTTAGGGTTAGGGTTACGCTGCATTAGGGTTAGGGTTAGGGTTACGCTGCATTAGGGTTAGGGTTAGGGTTAGGGTTAGGGTTACGCTGCATTAGGGTTAGGGTTAGGGTTAGGGTTAGGGTTACGCTGCATTAGGGTTAGGGTTAGGGTTAGGGTTAGGGTTACGCTGCATTAGGGTTAGGGTTAGGGTTAGGGTTAGGGTTACGCTGCATTAGGGTTAGGGTTAGGGTTAGGGTTAGGGTTACGCTGCATTAGGGTTGGGGTTAGGGTTAGGGTTAGGGTTAGTGCATTAGGGTTAGGGTTAGGGTTAGGGTTACGCTGCATTAGGGTTAGGGTTAGGGTTAGGGTTAGGGTGCATTAGGGTTAGGGTTAGGGTTAGGGTTAGGGTTAGGGTTACGCTGCATTAGGGTTAGGGTTAGGGTTAGGGTTAGGGTTACGCTGCATTAGGGTTAGGGTTAGGGTTAGGGTTAGGGTTAGGTTTTAAAATGGTGGGCAGAGGGGGGAAACGCCCTCCCTATGTTGTCTGCCTCTTGGTTCTGGCCCGCACCTCAGACTGTTGCTGTTGTCCAAATGAATGCACCTTGTGCTTTAGCTTTAGGCACCATCCAGAGTTCCTGCTTGGCTACTACTGAATGTGTCCCGTCCTCCAGCCTTAAGTACCATCCATCGTTCCTTCTTGGAACACTCCGACCGGTTTCGCCATCTTGAGGCTCATCAGGGAGCTACAAACAAACAGACCAAGTCCTTAGTGCGTCACTTGCAAAGGTTAGGTTTTAAAATGGTGGGCAGAGGGGGGAAACGCCCTCCCTATGTTGTCTGCCTCTTGGTTCTGGCCCGCACCTCAGACTGTTGCTGTTGTCCAAATGAATGCACCTTGTGCTTTAGCTTTAGGCACCATCCAGAGTTCCTGCTTGGCTACTACTGAATGTGTCCCGTCCTCCAGCCTTAAGTACCATCCATCGTTCCTTCTTGGAACACTCCGACCGGTTTCGCCATCTTGAGGCTCATCAGGGAGCTACAAACAAACAGACCAAGTCCTTAGTGCGTCACTTGCAAAGGTTAGGTTTTAAAATGGTGGGCAGAGGGGGGAAACGCCCTCCCTATGTTGTCTGCCTCTTGGTTCTGGCCCGCACCTCAGACTGTTGCTGTTGTCCAAATGAATGCACCTTGTGCTTTAGCTTTAGGCACCATCCAGAGTTCCTGCTTGGCTACTACTGAATGTGTCCCGTCCTCCAGCCTTAAGTACCATCCATCGTTCCTTCTTGGAACACTCCGACCGGTTTCGCCATCTTGAGGCTCATCAGGGAGCTACAAACAAACAGACCAAGTCCTTAGTGCGTCACTTGCAAAGGTTAGGTTTTAAAATGGTGGGCAGAGGGGGGAAACGCCCTCCCTATGTTGTCTGCCTCTTGGTTCTGGCCCGCACCTCAGACTGTTGCTGTTGTCCAAATGAATGCACCTTGTGCTTTAGCTTTAGGCACCATCCAGAGTTCCTGCTTGGCTACTACTGAATGTGTCCCGTCCTCCAGCCTTAAGTACCATCCATCGTTCCTTCTTGGAACACTCCGACCGGTTTCGCCATCTTGAGGCTCATCAGGGAGCTACAAACAAACAGACCAAGTCCTTAGTGCGTCACTTGCAAAGGTTAGGTTTTAAAATGGTGGGCAGAGGGGGGAAACGCCCTCCCTATGTTGTCTGCCTCTTGGTTCTGGCCCGCACCTCAGACTGTTGCTGTTGTCCAAATGAATGCACCTTGTGCTTTAGCTTTAGGCACCATCCAGAGTTCCTGCTTGGCTACTACTGAATGTGTCCCGTCCTCCAGCCTTAAGTACCATCCATCGTTCCTTCTTGGAACACTCCGACCGGTTTCGCCATCTTGAGGCTCATCAGGGAGCTACAAACAAACAGACCAAGTCCTTAGTGCGTCACTTGCAAAGGTTAGGTTTTAAAATGGTGGGCAGAGGGGGGAAACGCCCTCCCTATGTTGTCTGCCTCTTGGTTCTGGCCCGCACCTCAGACTGTTGCTGTTGTCCAAATGAATGCACCTTGTGCTTTAGCTTTAGGCACCATCCAGAGTTCCTGCTTGGCTACTACTGAATGTGTCCCGTCCTCCAGCCTTAAGTACCATCCATCGTTCCTTCTTGGAACACTCCGACCGGTTTCGCCATCTTGAGGCTCATCAGGGAGCTACAAACAAACAGACCAAGTCCTTAGTGCGTCACTTGCAAAGGTTAGGTTTTAAAATGGTGGGCAGAGGGGGGAAACGCCCTCCCTATGTTGTCTGCCTCTTGGTTCTGGCCCGCACCTCAGACTGTTGCTGTTGTCCAAATGAATGCACCTTGTGCTTTAGCTTTAGGCACCATCCAGAGTTCCTGCTTGGCTACTACTGAATGTGTCCCGTCCTCCAGCCTTAAGTACCATCCATCGTTCCTTCTTGGAACACTCCGACCGGTTTCGCCATCTTGAGGCTCATCAGGGAGCTACAAACAAACAGACCAAGTCCTTAGTGCGTCACTTGCAAAGGTTAGGTTTTAAAATGGTGGGCAGAGGGGGGAAACGCCCTCCCTATGTTGTCTGCCTCTTGGTTCTGGCCCGCACCTCAGACTGTTGCTGTTGTCCAAATGAATGCACCTTGTGCTTTAGCTTTAGGCACCATCCAGAGTTCCTGCTTGGCTACTACTGAATGTGTCCCGTCCTCCAGCCTTAAGTACCATCCATCGTTCCTTCTTGGAACACTCCGACCGGTTTCGCCATCTTGAGGCTCATCAGGGAGCTACAAACAAACAGACCAAGTCCTTAGTGCGTCACTTGCAAAGGTTAGGTTTTAAAATGGTGGGCAGAGGGGGGAAACGCCCTCCCTATGTTGTCTGCCTCTTGGTTCTGGCCCGCACCTCAGACTGTTGCTGTTGTCCAAATGAATGCACCTTGTGCTTTAGCTTTAGGCACCATCCAGAGTTCCTGCTTGGCTACTACTGAATGTGTCCCGTCCTCCAGCCTTAAGTACCATCCATCGTTCCTTCTTGGAACACTCCGACCGGTTTCGCCATCTTGAGGCTCATCAGGGAGCTACAAACAAACAGACCAAGTCCTTAGTGCGTCACTTGCAAAGGTTAGGTTTTAAAATGGTGGGCAGAGGGGGGAAACGCCCTCCCTATGTTGTCTGCCTCTTGGTTCTGGCCCGCACCTCAGACTGTTGCTGTTGTCCAAATGAATGCACCTTGTGCTTTAGCTTTAGGCACCATCCAGAGTTCCTGCTTGGCTACTACTGAATGTGTCCCGTCCTCCAGCCTTAAGTACCATCCATCGTTCCTTCTTGGAACACTCCGACCGGTTTCGCCATCTTGAGGCTCATCAGGGAGCTACAAACAAACAGACCAAGTCCTTAGTGCGTCACTTGCAAAGGTTAGGTTTTAAAATGGTGGGCAGAGGGGGGAAACGCCCTCCCTATGTTGTCTGCCTCTTGGTTCTGGCCCGCACCTCAGACTGTTGCTGTTGTCCAAATGAATGCACCTTGTGCTTTAGCTTTAGGCACCATCCAGAGTTCCTGCTTGGCTACTACTGAATGTGTCCCGTCCTCCAGCCTTAAGTACCATCCATCGTTCCTTCTTGGAACACTCCGACCGGTTTCGCCATCTTGAGGCTCATCAGGGAGCTACAAACAAACAGACCAAGTCCTTAGTGCGTCACTTGCAAAGGTTAGGTTTTAAAATGGTGGGCAGAGGGGGGAAACGCCCTCCCTATGTTGTCTGCCTCTTGGTTCTGGCCCGCACCGCTGCATTAGGGTTAGGGTTAGGGTTAGGGTTAGGGTTAGGGTTAGTGCATTAGGGTTAGGTTTTAAAATGGTGGGCAGAGGGGGGAAACGCCCTCCCTATGTTGTCTGCCTCTTGGTTCTGGCCCGCACCTCAGACTATTGCTGTTGTCCAAATGAATGCACCTTGTGCTTTAGCTTTAGGCACCATCCAGAGTTCCTGCTTGGCTACTACTGAATGTGTCCCGTCCTCCAGCCTTAAGTACCATCCATCGTTCCTTCTTGGAACACTCCGACCGGTTTCGCCATCTTGCGGCTCATCAGGGAGCTATAAACAAACAGACCAAGTCCTTAGTGCGTCACTTGCAAAAGTTAGGTTTTAAAATGGTGGGCAGAGGGGGGAAACGCCCTCCCTATGTTGTCTGCCTCTTGGTTCTGGCCCGCACCTCAGACTATTGCTGTTGTCCAAATGAATGCACCTTGTGCTTTAGCTTTAGGCACCATCCAGAGTTCCTGCTTGGCTACTACTGAATGTGTCCCGTCCTCCAGCCTTAAGTACCATCCATCGTTCCTTCTTGGAACACTCCGACCGGTTTCGCCATCTTGCGGCTCATCAGGGAGCTATAAACAAACAGACCAAGTCCTTAGTGCGTCACTTGCAAAAGTTAGGTTTTAAAATGGTGGGCAGAGGGGGGAAACGCCCTCCCTATGTTGTCTGCCTCTTGGTTCTGGCCCGCACCTCAGACTATTGCTGTTGTCCAAATGAATGCACCTTGTGCTTTAGCTTTAGGCACCATCCAGAGTTCCTGCTTGGCTACTACTGAATGTGTCCCGTCCTCCAGCCTTAAGTACCATCCATCGTTCCTTCTTGGAACACTCCGACCGGTTTCGCCATCTTGCGGCTCATCAGGGAGCTATAAACAAACAGACCAAGTCCTTAGTGCGTCACTTGCAAAAGTTAGGTTTTAAAATGGTGGGCAGAGGGGGGAAACGCCCTCCCTATGTTGTCTGCCTCTTGGTTCTGGCCCGCACCTCAGACTATTGCTGTTGTCCAAATGAATGCACCTTGTGCTTTAGCTTTAGGCACCATCCAGAGTTCCTGCTTGGCTACTACTGAATGTGTCCCGTCCTCCAGCCTTAAGTACCATCCATCGTTCCTTCTTGGAACACTCCGACCGGTTTCGCCATCTTGCGGCTCATCAGGGAGCTATAAACAAACAGACCAAGTCCTTAGTGCGTCACTTGCAAAAGTTAGGTTTTAAAATGGTGGGCAGAGGGGGGAAACGCCCTCCCTATGTTGTCTGCCTCTTGGTTCTGGCCCGCACCTCAGACTATTGCTGTTGTCCAAATGAATGCACCTTGTGCTTTAGCTTTAGGCACCATCCAGAGTTCCTGCTTGGCTACTACTGAATGTGTCCCGTCCTCCAGCCTTAAGTACCATCCATCGTTCCTTCTTGGAACACTCCGACCGGTTTCGCCATCTTGCGGCTCATCAGGGAGCTATAAACAAACAGACCAAGTCCTTAGTGCGTCACTTGCAAAAGTTAGGTTTTAAAATGGTGGGCAGAGGGGGGAAACGCCCTCCCTATGTTGTCTGCCTCTTGGTTCTGGCCCGCACCTCAGACTATTGCTGTTGTCCAAATGAATGCACCTTGTGCTTTAGCTTTAGGCACCATCCAGAGTTCCTGCTTGGCTACTACTGAATGTGTCCCGTCCTCCAGCCTTAAGTACCATCCATCGTTCCTTCTTGGAACACTCCGACCGGTTTCGCCATCTTGCGGCTCATCAGGGAGCTATAAACAAACAGACCAAGTCCTTAGTGCGTCACTTGCAAAAGTTAGGTTTTAAAATGGTGGGCAGAGGGGGGAAACGCCCTCCCTATGTTGTCTGCCTCTTGGTTCTGGCCCGCACCTCAGACTATTGCTGTTGTCCAAATGAATGCACCTTGTGCTTTAGCTTTAGGCACCATCCAGAGTTCCTGCTTGGCTACTACTGAATGTGTCCCGTCCTCCAGCCTTAAGTACCATCCATCGTTCCTTCTTGGAACACTCCGACCGGTTTCGCCATCTTGCGGCTCATCAGGGAGCTATAAACAAACAGACCAAGTCCTTAGTGCGTCACTTGCAAAAGTTAGGTTTTAAAATGGTGGGCAGAGGGGGGAAACGCCCTCCCTATGTTGTCTGCCTCTTGGTTCTGGCCCGCACCTCAGACTATTGCTGTTGTCCAAATGAATGCACCTTGTGCTTTAGCTTTAGGCACCATCCAGAGTTCCTGCTTGGCTACTACTGAATGTGTCCCGTCCTCCAGCCTTAAGTACCATCCATCGTTCCTTCTTGGAACACTCCGACCGGTTTCGCCATCTTGCGGCTCATCAGGGAGCTATAAACAAACAGACCAAGTCCTTAGTGCGTCACTTGCAAAAGTTAGGTTTTAAAATGGTGGGCAGAGGGGGGAAACGCCCTCCCTATGTTGTCTGCCTCTTGGTTCTGGCCCGCACCTCAGACTATTGCTGTTGTCCAAATGAATGCACCTTGTGCTTTAGCTTTAGGCACCATCCAGAGTTCCTGCTTGGCTACTACTGAATGTGTCCCGTCCTCCAGCCTTAAGTACCATCCATCGTTCCTTCTTGGAACACTCCGACCGGTTTCGCCATCTTGCGGCTCATCAGGGAGCTATAAACAAACAGACCAAGTCCTTAGTGCGTCACTTGCAAAAGTTAGGTTTTAAAATGGTGGGCAGAGGGGGGAAACGCCCTCCCTATGTTGTCTGCCTCTTGGTTCTGGCCCGCACCTCAGACTATTGCTGTTGTCCAAATGAATGCACCTTGTGCTTTAGCTTTAGGCACCATCCAGAGTTCCTGCTTGGCTACTACTGAATGTGTCCCGTCCTCCAGCCTTAAGTACCATCCATCGTTCCTTCTTGGAACACTCCGACCGGTTTCGCCATCTTGCGGCTCATCAGGGAGCTATAAACAAACAGACCAAGTCCTTAGTGCGTCACTTGCAAAAGTTAGGTTTTAAAATGGTGGGCAGAGGGGGGAAACGCCCTCCCTATGTTGTCTGCCTCTTGGTTCTGGCCCGCACCTCAGACTATTGCTGTTGTCCAAATGAATGCACCTTGTGCTTTAGCTTTAGGCACCATCCAGAGTTCCTGCTTGGCTACTACTGAATGTGTCCCGTCCTCCAGCCTTAAGTACCATCCATCGTTCCTTCTTGGAACACTCCGACCGGTTTCGCCATCTTGCGGCTCATCAGGGAGCTATAAACAAACAGACCAAGTCCTTAGTGCGTCACTTGCAAAAGTTAGGTTTTAAAATGGTGGGCAGAGGGGGGAAACGCCCTCCCTATGTTGTCTGCCTCTTGGTTCTGGCCCGCACCTCAGACTATTGCTGTTGTCCAAATGAATGCACCTTGTGCTTTAGCTTTAGGCACCATCCAGAGTTCCTGCTTGGCTACTACTGAATGTGTCCCGTCCTCCAGCCTTAAGTACCATCCATCGTTCCTTCTTGGAACACTCCGACCGGTTTCGCCATCTTGCGGCTCATCAGGGAGCTACAAACAAACAGACCCAGTCCTTAGTGCGTCACTTGCAAAAGTTAGGTTTTAAAATGGTGGGCAGAGGGGGGAAACGCCCTCCCTATGTTGTCTGCCTCTTGGTTCTGGCCCGCACCTCAGACTGTTGCTGTTGTCCAAATGAATGCACCTTGTGCTTTAGCTTTAGGCACCATCCAGAGTTCCTGCTTGGCTACTACTGAATGTGTCCCGTCCTCCAGCCTTAAGTACCATCCATCGTTCCTTCTTGGAACACTCCGACCGGTTTCGCCATCTTGCGGCTCATCAGGGAGCTACAAACAAACAGACCCAGTCCTTAGTGCGTCACTTGCAAAAGTTAGGTTTTAAAATGGTGGGCAGAGGGGTTAGGGTTAGGGTTAGGGTTAGGGTTAGGGTTAGGGTTACGCTGCATTAGGGTTAGGGTTAGGGTTAGGGTTACGCTGCATTAGGGTTAGGGTTAGGGTTAGGGTTACGCTGCATTAGGGTTAGGGTTAGGGTTAGGCTGCATTAGGGTTAGGGTTAGGGTTAGGGTTAGGGTACATTAGGGTTAGGGTTAGGGTTAGGGTTAGGGTTAGGGTTAGTGCATTAGGGTTAGGGTTAGGGTTAGGGTTAGGGTTAGGGTTAGGTTTTAAAATGGTGGGCAGAGGGGGGAAACGCCCTCCCTATGTTGTCTGCCTCTTGGTTCTGGCCCGCACCTCAGACTGTTGCTGTTGTCCAAATGAATGCACCTTGTGCTTTAGCTTTAGGCACCATCCAGAGTTCCTGCTTGGCTACTACTGAATGTGTCCCGTCCTCCAGCCTTAAGTACCATCCATCGTTCCTTCTTGGAACACTCCGACCGGTTTCGCCATCTTACGGCTCATCAGGGAGCTACAAACAAACAGACCAAGTCCTTAGTGCGTCACTTGCAAAGGTTAGGTTTTAAAATGGTGGGCAGAGGGGGGAAACGCCCTCCCTATGTTGTCTGCCTCTTGGTTCTGGCCCGCACCTCAGACTGTTGCTGTTGTCCAAATGAATGCACCTTGTGCTTTAGCTTTAGGCACCATCCAGAGTTCCTGCTTGGCTACTACTGAATGTGTCCCGTCCTCCAGCCTTAAGTACCATCCATCGTTCCTTCTTGGAACACTCCGACCGGTTTCGCCATCTTACGGCTCATCAGGGAGCTACAAACAAACAGACCAAGTCCTTAGTGCGTCACTTGCAAAGGTTAGGTTTTAAAATGGTGGGCAGAGGGGGGAAACGCCCTCCCTATGTTGTCTGCCTCTTGGTTCTGGCCCGCACCTCAGACTGTTGCTGTTGTCCAAATGAATGCACCTTGTGCTTTAGCTTTAGGCACCATCCAGAGTTCCTGCTTGGCTACTACTGAATGTGTCCCGTCCTCCAGCCTTAAGTACCATCCATCGTTCCTTCTTGGAACACTCCGACCGGTTTCGCCATCTTACGGCTCATCAGGGAGCTGCATTAGGGTTAGGGTTAGGGTTAGGGTTAGGGTTAGGTTTTAAAATGGTGGGCAGAGGGGGGAAACGCCCTCCCTATGTTGTCTGCCTCTTGGTTCTGGCCCGCACCTCAGACTGTTGCTGTTGTCCAAATGAATGCACCTTGTGCTTTAGCTTTAGGCACCATCCAGAGTTCCTGCTTGGCTACTACTGAATGTGTCCCGTCCTCCAGCCTTAAGTACCATCCATCGTTCCTTCTTGGAACACTCCGACCGGTTTCGCCATCTTGCGGCTCATCAGGGAGCTACAAACAAACAGACCAAGTCCTTAGTGCGTCACTTGCAAAGGTTAGGTTTTAAAATGGTGGGCAGAGGGGGGAAACGCCCTCCCTATGTTGTCTGCCTCTTGGTTCTGGCCCGCACCTCAGACTGTTGCTGTTGTCCAAATGAATGCACCTTGTGCTTTAGCTTTAGGCACCATCCAGAGTTCCTGCTTGGCTACTACTGAATGTGTCCCGTCCTCCAGCCTTAAGTACCATCCATCGTTCCTTCTTGGAACACTCCGACCGGTTTCGCCATCTTGCGGCTCATCAGGGAGCTACAAACAAACAGACCAAGTCCTTAGTGCGTCACTTGCAAAGGTTAGGTTTTAAAATGGTGGGCAGAGGGGGGAAACGCCCTCCCTATGTTGTCTGCCTCTTGGTTCTGGCCCGCACCTCAGACTGTTGCTGTTGTCCAAATGAATGCACCTTGTGCTTTAGCTTTAGGCACCATCCAGAGTTCCTGCTTGGCTACTACTGAATGTGTCCCGTCCTCCAGCCTTAAGTACCATCCATCGTTCCTTCTTGGAACACTCCGACCGGTTTCGCCATCTTGCGGCTCATCAGGGAGCTACAAACAAACAGACCAAGTCCTTAGTGCGTCACTTGCAAAGGTTAGGTTTTAAAATGGTGGGCAGAGGGGGGAAACGCCCTCCCTATGTTGTCTGCCTCTTGGTTCTGGCCCGCACCTCAGACTGTTGCTGTTGTCCAAATGAATGCACCTTGTGCTTTAGCTTTAGGCACCATCCAGAGTTCCTGCTTGGCTACTACTGAATGTGTCCCGTCCTCCAGCCTTAAGTACCATCCATCGTTCCTTCTTGGAACACTCCGACCGGTTTCGCCATCTTGCGGCTCATCAGGGAGCTACAAACAAACAGACCAAGTCCTTAGTGCGTCACTTGCAAAGGTTAGGTTTTAAAATGGTGGGCAGAGGGGGGAAACGCCCTCCCTATGTTGTCTGCCTCTTGGTTCTGGCCCGCACCTCAGACTGTTGCTGTTGTCCAAATGAATGCACCTTGTGCTTTAGCTTTAGGCACCATCCAGAGTTCCTGCTTGGCTACTACTGAATGTGTCCCGTCCTCCAGCCTTAAGTACCATCCATCGTTCCTTCTTGGAACACTCCGACCGGTTTCGCCATCTTACGGCTCATCAGGGAGCTACAAACAAACAGACCAAGTCCTTAGTGCGTCACTTGCAAAGGTTAGGTTTTAAAATGGTGGGCAGAGGGGGGAAACGCCCTCCCTATGTTGTCTGCCTCTTGGTTCTGGCCCGCACCTCAGACTGTTGCTGTTGTCCAAATGAATGCACCTTGTGCTTTAGCTTTAGGCACCATCCAGAGTTCCTGCTTGGCTACTACTGAATGTGTCCCGTCCTCCAGCCTTAAGTACCATCCATCGTTCCTTCTTGGAACACTCCGACCGGTTTCGCCATCTTGCGGCTCATCAGGGAGCTACAAACAAACAGACCAAGTCCTTAGTGCGTCACTTGCAAAGGTTAGGTTTTAAAATGGTGGGCAGAGGGGGGAAACGCCCTCCCTATGTTGTCTGCCTCTTGGTTCTGGCCCGCACCGCTGCATTAGGGTTAGGGTTAGGGTTAGGGTTAGGGTTAGGGTTAGGGTTAGTGCATTAGGGTTAGGTTTTAAAATGGTGGGCAGAGGGGGGAAACGCCCTCCCTATGTTGTCTGCCTCTTGGTTCTGGCCCGCACCTCAGACTATTGCTGTTGTCCAAATGAATGCACCTTGTGCTTTAGCTTTAGGCACCATCCAGAGTTCCTGCTTGGCTACTACTGAATGTGTCCCGTCCTCCAGCCTTAAGTACCATCCATCGTTCCTTCTTGGAACACTCCGACCGGTTTCGCCATCTTGCGGCTCATCAGGGAGCTATAAACAAACAGACCAAGTCCTTAGTGCGTCACTTGCAAAAGTTAGGTTTTAAAATGGTGGGCAGAGGGGGGAAACGCCCTCCCTATGTTGTCTGCCTCTTGGTTCTGGCCCGCACCTCAGACTATTGCTGTTGTCCAAATGAATGCACCTTGTGCTTTAGCTTTAGGCACCATCCAGAGTTCCTGCTTGGCTACTACTGAATGTGTCCCGTCCTCCAGCCTTAAGTACCATCCATCGTTCCTTCTTGGAACACTCCGACCGGTTTCGCCATCTTGCGGCTCATCAGGGAGCTATAAACAAACAGACCAAGTCCTTAGTGCGTCACTTGCAAAAGTTAGGTTTTAAAATGGTGGGCAGAGGGGGGAAACGCCCTCCCTATGTTGTCTGCCTCTTGGTTCTGGCCCGCACCTCAGACTATTGCTGTTGTCCAAATGAATGCACCTTGTGCTTTAGCTTTAGGCACCATCCAGAGTTCCTGCTTGGCTACTACTGAATGTGTCCCGTCCTCCAGCCTTAAGTACCATCCATCGTTCCTTCTTGGAACACTCCGACCGGTTTCGCCATCTTGCGGCTCATCAGGGAGCTATAAACAAACAGACCAAGTCCTTAGTGCGTCACTTGCAAAAGTTAGGTTTTAAAATGGTGGGCAGAGGGGGGAAACGCCCTCCCTATGTTGTCTGCCTCTTGGTTCTGGCCCGCACCTCAGACTATTGCTGTTGTCCAAATGAATGCACCTTGTGCTTTAGCTTTAGGCACCATCCAGAGTTCCTGCTTGGCTACTACTGAATGTGTCCCGTCCTCCAGCCTTAAGTACCATCCATCGTTCCTTCTTGGAACACTCCGACCGGTTTCGCCATCTTGCGGCTCATCAGGGAGCTATAAACAAACAGACCAAGTCCTTAGTGCGTCACTTGCAAAAGTTAGGTTTTAAAATGGTGGGCAGAGGGGGGAAACGCCCTCCCTATGTTGTCTGCCTCTTGGTTCTGGCCCGCACCTCAGACTATTGCTGTTGTCCAAATGAATGCACCTTGTGCTTTAGCTTTAGGCACCATCCAGAGTTCCTGCTTGGCTACTACTGAATGTGTCCCGTCCTCCAGCCTTAAGTACCATCCATCGTTCCTTCTTGGAACACTCCGACCGGTTTCGCCATCTTGCGGCTCATCAGGGAGCTATAAACAAACAGACCAAGTCCTTAGTGCGTCACTTGCAAAAGTTAGGTTTTAAAATGGTGGGCAGAGGGGGGAAACGCCCTCCCTATGTTGTCTGCCTCTTGGTTCTGGCCCGCACCTCAGACTATTGCTGTTGTCCAAATGAATGCACCTTGTGCTTTAGCTTTAGGCACCATCCAGAGTTCCTGCTTGGCTACTACTGAATGTGTCCCGTCCTCCAGCCTTAAGTACCATCCATCGTTCCTTCTTGGAACACTCCGACCGGTTTCGCCATCTTGCGGCTCATCAGGGAGCTATAAACAAACAGACCAAGTCCTTAGTGCGTCACTTGCAAAAGTTAGGTTTTAAAATGGTGGGCAGAGGGGGGAAACGCCCTCCCTATGTTGTCTGCCTCTTGGTTCTGGCCCGCACCTCAGACTATTGCTGTTGTCCAAATGAATGCACCTTGTGCTTTAGCTTTAGGCACCATCCAGAGTTCCTGCTTGGCTACTACTGAATGTGTCCCGTCCTCCAGCCTTAAGTACCATCCATCGTTCCTTCTTGGAACACTCCGACCGGTTTCGCCATCTTGCGGCTCATCAGGGAGCTATAAACAAACAGACCAAGTCCTTAGTGCGTCACTTGCAAAAGTTAGGTTTTAAAATGGTGGGCAGAGGGGGGAAACGCCCTCCCTATGTTGTCTGCCTCTTGGTTCTGGCCCGCACCTCAGACTATTGCTGTTGTCCAAATGAATGCACCTTGTGCTTTAGCTTTAGGCACCATCCAGAGTTCCTGCTTGGCTACTACTGAATGTGTCCCGTCCTCCAGCCTTAAGTACCATCCATCGTTCCTTCTTGGAACACTCCGACCGGTTTCGCCATCTTGCGGCTCATCAGGGAGCTATAAACAAACAGACCAAGTCCTTAGTGCGTCACTTGCAAAAGTTAGGTTTTAAAATGGTGGGCAGAGGGGGGAAACGCCCTCCCTATGTTGTCTGCCTCTTGGTTCTGGCCCGCACCTCAGACTATTGCTGTTGTCCAAATGAATGCACCTTGTGCTTTAGCTTTAGGCACCATCCAGAGTTCCTGCTTGGCTACTACTGAATGTGTCCCGTCCTCCAGCCTTAAGTACCATCCATCGTTCCTTCTTGGAACACTCCGACCGGTTTCGCCATCTTGCGGCTCATCAGGGAGCTATAAACAAACAGACCAAGTCCTTAGTGCGTCACTTGCAAAAGTTAGGTTTTAAAATGGTGGGCAGAGGGGGGAAACGCCCTCCCTATGTTGTCTGCCTCTTGGTTCTGGCCCGCACCTCAGACTATTGCTGTTGTCCAAATGAATGCACCTTGTGCTTTAGCTTTAGGCACCATCCAGAGTTCCTGCTTGGCTACTACTGAATGTGTCCCGTCCTCCAGCCTTAAGTACCATCCATCGTTCCTTCTTGGAACACTCCGACCGGTTTCGCCATCTTGCGGCTCATCAGGGAGCTACAAACAAACAGACCCAGTCCTTAGTGCGTCACTTGCAAAAGTTAGGTTTTAAAATGGTGGGCAGAGGGGGGAAACGCCCTCCCTATGTTGTCTGCCTCTTGGTTCTGGCCCGCACCTCAGACTGTTGCTGTTGTCCAAATGAATGCACCTTGTGCTTTAGCTTTAGGCACCATCCAGAGTTCCTGCTTGGCTACTACTGAATGTGTCCCGTCCTCCAGCCTTAAGTACCATCCATCGTTCCTTCTTGGAACACTCCGACCGGTTTCGCCATCTTGCGGCTCATCAGGGAGCTACAAACAAACAGACCCAGTCCTTAGTGCGTCACTTGCAAAAGTTAGGTTTTAAAATGGTGGGCAGAGGGGTTAGGGTTAGGGTTAGGGTTAGGGTTAGGGTTAGGGTTACGCTGCATTAGGGTTAGGGTTAGGGTTAGGGTTACGCTGCATTAGGGTTAGGGTTAGGGTTAGGGTTACGCTGCATTAGGGTTAGGGTTAGGGTTAGGGTTACGCTGCATTAGGGTTAGGGTTAGGGTTAGGGTTAGGCTGCATTAGGGTTAGGGTTAGGGTTAGGGTTAGGGTACATTAGGGTTAGGGTTAGGGTTAGGGTTAGGGTTAGGGTTAGTGCATTAGGGTTAGGGTTAGGGTTAGGGTTAGGTTTTAAAATGGTGGGCAGAGGGGGGAAACGCCCTCCCTATGTTGTCTGCCTCTTGGTTCTGGCCCGCACCTCAGACTGTTGCTGTTGTCCAAATGAATGCACCTTGTGCTTTAGCTTTAGGCACCATCCAGAGTTCCTGCTTGGCTACTACTGAATGTGTCCCGTCCTCCAGCCTTAAGTACCATCCATCGTTCCTTCTTGGAACACTCCGACCGGTTTCGCCATCTTACGGCTCATCAGGGAGCTACAAACAAACAGACCAAGTCCTTAGTGCGTCACTTGCAAAGGTTAGGTTTTAAAATGGTGGGCAGAGGGGGGAAACGCCCTCCCTATGTTGTCTGCCTCTTGGTTCTGGCCCGCACCTCAGACTGTTGCTGTTGTCCAAATGAATGCACCTTGTGCTTTAGCTTTAGGCACCATCCAGAGTTCCTGCTTGGCTACTACTGAATGTGTCCCGTCCTCCAGCCTTAAGTACCATCCATCGTTCCTTCTTGGAACACTCCGACCGGTTTCGCCATCTTACGGCTCATCAGGGAGCTACAAACAAACAGACCAAGTCCTTAGTGCGTCACTTGCAAAGGTTAGGTTTTAAAATGGTGGGCAGAGGGGGGAAACGCCCTCCCTATGTTGTCTGCCTCTTGGTTCTGGCCCGCACCTCAGACTGTTGCTGTTGTCCAAATGAATGCACCTTGTGCTTTAGCTTTAGGCACCATCCAGAGTTCCTGCTTGGCTACTACTGAATGTGTCCCGTCCTCCAGCCTTAAGTACCATCCATCGTTCCTTCTTGGAACACTCCGACCGGTTTCGCCATCTTACGGCTCATCAGGGAGCTGCATTAGGGTTAGGGTTAGGGTTAGGGTTAGGGTTAGGTTTTAAAATGGTGGGCAGAGGGGGGAAACGCCCTCCCTATGTTGTCTGCCTCTTGGTTCTGGCCCGCACCTCAGACTGTTGCTGTTGTCCAAATGAATGCACCTTGTGCTTTAGCTTTAGGCACCATCCAGAGTTCCTGCTTGGCTACTACTGAATGTGTCCCGTCCTCCAGCCTTAAGTACCATCCATCGTTCCTTCTTGGAACACTCCGACCGGTTTCGCCATCTTGCGGCTCATCAGGGAGCTACAAACAAACAGACCAAGTCCTTAGTGCGTCACTTGCAAAGGTTAGGTTTTAAAATGGTGGGCAGAGGGGGGAAACGCCCTCCCTATGTTGTCTGCCTCTTGGTTCTGGCCCGCACCTCAGACTGTTGCTGTTGTCCAAATGAATGCACCTTGTGCTTTAGCTTTAGGCACCATCCAGAGTTCCTGCTTGGCTACTACTGAATGTGTCCCGTCCTCCAGCCTTAAGTACCATCCATCGTTCCTTCTTGGAACACTCCGACCGGTTTCGCCATCTTGCGGCTCATCAGGGAGCTACAAACAAACAGACCAAGTCCTTAGTGCGTCACTTGCAAAGGTTAGGTTTTAAAATGGTGGGCAGAGGGGGGAAACGCCCTCCCTATGTTGTCTGCCTCTTGGTTCTGGCCCGCACCTCAGACTGTTGCTGTTGTCCAAATGAATGCACCTTGTGCTTTAGCTTTAGGCACCATCCAGAGTTCCTGCTTGGCTACTACTGAATGTGTCCCGTCCTCCAGCCTTAAGTACCATCCATCGTTCCTTCTTGGAACACTCCGACCGGTTTCGCCATCTTGCGGCTCATCAGGGAGCTACAAACAAACAGACCAAGTCCTTAGTGCGTCACTTGCAAAGGTTAGGTTTTAAAATGGTGGGCAGAGGGGGGAAACGCCCTCCCTATGTTGTCTGCCTCTTGGTTCTGGCCCGCACCTCAGACTGTTGCTGTTGTCCAAATGAATGCACCTTGTGCTTTAGCTTTAGGCACCATCCAGAGTTCCTGCTTGGCTACTACTGAATGTGTCCCGTCCTCCAGCCTTAAGTACCATCCATCGTTCCTTCTTGGAACACTCCGACCGGTTTCGCCATCTTGCGGCTCATCAGGGAGCTACAAACAAACAGACCAAGTCCTTAGTGCGTCACTTGCAAAGGTTAGGTTTTAAAATGGTGGGCAGAGGGGGGAAACGCCCTCCCTATGTTGTCTGCCTCTTGGTTCTGGCCCGCACCTCAGACTGTTGCTGTTGTCCAAATGAATGCACCTTGTGCTTTAGCTTTAGGCACCATCCAGAGTTCCTGCTTGGCTACTACTGAATGTGTCCCGTCCTCCAGCCTTAAGTACCATCCATCGTTCCTTCTTGGAACACTCCGACCGGTTTCGCCATCTTACGGCTCATCAGGGAGCTACAAACAAACAGACCAAGTCCTTAGTGCGTCACTTGCAAAGGTTAGGTTTTAAAATGGTGGGCAGAGGGGGGAAACGCCCTCCCTATGTTGTCTGCCTCTTGGTTCTGGCCCGCACCGCTGCATTAGGGTTAGGGTTAGGGTTAGGGTTAGGGTTAGGGTTAGGGTTAGGGTTAC
Organism: Heptranchias perlo; assembly: GCF_035084215.1. Taxonomy (NCBI): domain Eukaryota; kingdom Metazoa; phylum Chordata; class Chondrichthyes; order Hexanchiformes; family Hexanchidae; genus Heptranchias; species Heptranchias perlo. The sequence goes on from NC_090353.1 coordinate 38,920,075, forward strand.
GCTGCATTAGGGTTAGGGTTAGGGTTAGGGTTAGGGTTAGGGTTAGTGCATTAGGGTTAGGGTTAGGGTTAGGGTTAGGGTTAGTGCTGCATTAGGGTTAGGGTTAGTTAGGGTTAGGGTTAGGGTTAGGGTTAGGGTTAGGGTTAGGGTTAGGTTTTAAAATGGTGGGCAGAGGGGGGAAACGCCCTCCCTATGTTGTCTGCCTCTTGGTTCTGGCCCGCACCTCAGACTGTTGCTGTTGTCCAAATGAATGCACCTTGTGCTTTAGCTTTAGGCACCATCCAGAGTTCCTGCTTGGCTACTACTGAATGTGTCTCGTCCTCCAGCCTTAAGTACCATCCATCGTTCCTTCTTGGAACACTCCGACCGGTTTCGCCATCTTGCGGCTCATCAGGGAGCTACAAACAAACAGACCAAGTCCTTAGTGCGTCACTTGCAAAAGTTAGGTTTTAAAATGGTGGGCAGAGGGGGGAAACGCCCTCCCTATGTTGTCTGCCTCTTGGTTCTGGCCCGCACCTCAGACTGTTGCTGTTGTCCAAATGAATGCACCTTGTGCTTTAGCTTTAGGCACCATCCAGAGTTCCTGCTTGGCTACTACTGAATGTGTCTCGTCCTCCAGCCTTAAGTACCATCCATCGTTCCTTCTTGGAACACTCCGACCGGTTTCGCCATCTTGCGGCTCATCAGGGAGCTACAAACAAACAGACCAAGTCCTTAGTGCGTCACTTGCAAAAGTTAGGTTTTAAAATGGTGGGCAGAGGGGGGAAACGCCCTCCCTATGTTGTCTGCCTCTTGGTTCTGGCCCGCACCTCAGACTGTTGCTGTTGTCCAAATGAATGCACCTTGTGCTTTAGCTTTAGGCACCATCCAGAGTTCCTGCTTGGCTACTACTGAATGTGTCTCGTCCTCCAGCCTTAAGTACCATCCATCGTTCCTTCTTGGAACACTCCGACCGGTTTCGCCATCTTGCGGCTCATCAGGGAGCTACAAACAAACAGACCAAGTCCTTAGTGCGTCACTTGCAAAAGTTAGGTTTTAAAATGGTGGGCAGAGGGGGGAAACGCCCTCCCTATGTTGTCTGCCTCTTGGTTCTGGCCCGCACCTCAGACTGTTGCTGTTGTCCAAATGAATGCACCTTGTGCTTTAGCTTTAGGCACCATCCAGAGTTCCTGCTTGGCTACTACTGAATGTGTCTCGTCCTCCAGCCTTAAGTACCATCCATCGTTCCTTCTTGGAACACTCCGACCGGTTTCGCCATCTTGCGGCTCATCAGGGAGCTACAAACAAACAGACCAAGTCCTTAGTGCGTCACTTGCAAAAGTTAGGTTTTAAAATGGTGGGCAGAGGGGGGAAACGCCCTCCCTATGTTGTCTGCCTCTTGGTTCTGGCCCGCACCTCAGACTGTTGCTGTTGTCCAAATGAATGCACCTTGTGCTTTAGCTTTAGGCACCATCCAGAGTTCCTGCTTGGCTACTACTGAATGTGTCTCGTCCTCCAGCCTTAAGTACCATCCATCGTTCCTTCTTGGAACACTCCGACCGGTTTCGCCATCTTGCGGCTCATCAGGGAGCTACAAACAAACAGACCAAGTCCTTAGTGCGTCACTTGCAAAAGTTAGGTTTTAAAATGGTGGGCAGAGGGGGGAAACGCCCTCCCTATGTTGTCTGCCTCTTGGTTCTGGCCCGCACCTCAGACTGTTGCTGTTGTCCAAATGAATGCACCTTGTGCTTTAGCTTTAGGCACCATCCAGAGTTCCTGCTTGGCTACTACTGAATGTGTCTCGTCCTCCAGCCTTAAGTACCATCCATCGTTCCTTCTTGGAACACTCCGACCGGTTTCGCCATCTTGCGGCTCATCAGGGAGCTACAAACAAACAGACCAAGTCCTTAGTGCGTCACTTGCAAAAGTTAGGTTTTAAAATGGTGGGCAGAGGGGGGAAACGCCCTCCCTATGTTGTCTGCCTCTTGGTTCTGGCCCGCACCTCAGACTGTTGCTGTTGTCCAAATGAATGCACCTTGTGCTTTAGCTTTAGGCACCATCCAGAGTTCCTGCTTGGCTACAACTGAATGTGTCCCGTCCTCCAGCCTTAAGTACCATCCATCGTTCCTTCTTGGAACACTCCGACCGGTTTCGCCATCTTGAGGCTCATCAGGGAGCTACAAACAAACAGACCAAGTCCTTAGTGCGTCACTTGCAAAGGTTAGGTTTTAAAATGGTGGGCAGAGGGGGGAAACGCCCTCCCTATGTTGTCTGCCTCTTGGTTCTGGCCCGCACCTCAGACTGTTGCTGTTGTCCAAATGAATGCACCTTGTGCTTTAGCTTTAGGCACCATCCAGAGTTCCTGCTTGGCTACTACTGAATGTGTCCCGTCCTCCAGCCTTAAGTACCATCCATCGTTCCTTCTTGGAACACTCCGACCGGTTTCGCCATCTTGCGGCTCATCAGGGAGCTACAAACAAACAGACCAAGTCCTTAGTGCGTCACTTGCAAAGGTTAGGTTTTAAAATGGTGGGCAGAGGGGGGAAACGCCCTCCCTATGTTGTCTGCCTCTTGGTTCTGGCCCGCACCGCTGCATTAGGGTTAGGGTTAGGGTTAGGGTTAGGGTTAGGGTTAGGGTTAGGGTTAGGTTTTAAAATGGTGGGCAGAGGGGGGAAACGCCCTCCCTATGTTGTCTGCCTCTTGGTTCTGGCCCGCACCTCAGACTATTGCTGTTGTCCAAATGAATGCACCTTGTGCTTTAGCTTTAGGCACCATCCAGAGTTCCTGCTTGGCTACTACTGAATGTGTCCCGTCCTCCAGCCTTAAGTACCATCCATCGTTCCTTCTTGGAACACTCCGACCGGTTTCGCCATCTTGCGGCTCATCAGGGAGCTATAAACAAACAGACCAAGTCCTTAGTGCGTCACTTGCAAAAGTTAGGTTTTAAAATGGTGGGCAGAGGGGGGAAACGCCCTCCCTATGTTGTCTGCCTCTTGGTTCTGGCCCGCACCTCAGACTATTGCTGTTGTCCAAATGAATGCACCTTGTGCTTTAGCTTTAGGCACCATCCAGAGTTCCTGCTTGGCTACTACTGAATGTGTCCCGTCCTCCAGCCTTAAGTACCATCCATCGTTCCTTCTTGGAACACTCCGACCGGTTTCGCCATCTTGCGGCTCATCAGGGAGCTATAAACAAACAGACCAAGTCCTTAGTGCGTCACTTGCAAAAGTTAGGTTTTAAAATGGTGGGCAGAGGGGGGAAACGCCCTCCCTATGTTGTCTGCCTCTTGGTTCTGGCCCGCACCTCAGACTGTTGCTGTTGTCCAAATGAATGCACCTTGTGCTTTAGCTTTAGGCACCATCCAGAGTTCCTGCTTGGCTACTACTGAATGTGTCTCGTCCTCCAGCCTTAAGTACCATCCATCGTTCCTTCTTGGAACACTCCGACCGGTTTCGCCATCTTGCGGCTCATCAGGGAGCTACAAACAAACAGACCAAGTCCTTAGTGCGTCACTTGCAAAAGTTAGGTTTTAAAATGGTGGGCAGAGGGGGGAAACGCCCTCCCTATGTTGTCTGCCTCTTGGTTCTGGCCCGCACCTCAGACTGTTGCTGTTGTCCAAATGAATGCACCTTGTGCTTTAGCTTTAGGCACCATCCAGAGTTCCTGCTTGGCTACTACTGAATGTGTCTCGTCCTCCAGCCTTAAGTACCATCCATCGTTCCTTCTTGGAACACTCCGACCGGTTTCGCCATCTTGCGGCTCATCAGGGAGCTACAAACAAACAGACCAAGTCCTTAGTGCGTCACTTGCAAAAGTTAGGTTTTAAAATGGTGGGCAGAGGGGGGAAACGCCCTCCCTATGTTGTCTGCCTCTTGGTTCTGGCCCGCACCTCAGACTGTTGCTGTTGTCCAAATGAATGCACCTTGTGCTTTAGCTTTAGGCACCATCCAGAGTTCCTGCTTGGCTACTACTGAATGTGTCTCGTCCTCCAGCCTTAAGTACCATCCATCGTTCCTTCTTGGAACACTCCGACCGGTTTCGCCATCTTGCGGCTCATCAGGGAGCTACAAACAAACAGACCAAGTCCTTAGTGCGTCACTTGCAAAAGTTAGGTTTTAAAATGGTGGGCAGAGGGGTTAGGGTTAGGGTTAGGGTTAGGGTTAGGGTTACGCTGCATTAGGGTTAGGGTTAGGGTTAGGGTTACGCTGCATTAGGGTTAGGGTTAGGGTTAGGGTTACGCTGCATTAGGGTTAGGGTTAGGGTTAGGGTTACGCTGCATTAGGGTTAGGGTTCGGGTTAGGGTTAGGCTGCATTAGGGTTAGGGTTAGGGTTAGGGTTAGGGTACATTAGGGTTAGGGTTAGGGTTAGGGTTAGGGTTAGTGCATTAGGGTTAGGGTTAGGGTTAGGGTTAGGGTTAGGTTTTAAAATGGTGGGCAGAGGGGGGAAACGCCCTCCCTATGTTGTCTGCCTCTTGGTTCTGGCCCGCACCTCAGACTGTTGCTGTTGTCCAAATGAATGCACCTTGTGCTTTAGCTTTAGGCACCATCCAGAGTTCCTGCTTGGCTACTACTGAATGTGTCCCGTCCTCCAGCCTTAAGTACCATCCATCGTTCCTTCTTGGAACACTCCGACCGGTTTCGCCATCTTACGGCTCATCAGGGAGCTACAAACAAACAGACCAAGTCCTTAGTGCGTCACTTGCAAAGGTTAGGTTTTAAAATGGTGGGCAGAGGGGGGAAACGCCCTCCCTATGTTGTCTGCCTCTTGGTTCTGGCCCGCACCTCAGACTGTTGCTGTTGTCCAAATGAATGCACCTTGTGCTTTAGCTTTAGGCACCATCCAGAGTTCCTGCTTGGCTACTACTGAATGTGTCCCGTCCTCCAGCCTTAAGTACCATCCATCGTTCCTTCTTGGAACACTCCGACCGGTTTCGCCATCTTACGGCTCATCAGGGAGCTACAAACAAACAGACCAAGTCCTTAGTGCGTCACTTGCAAAGGTTAGGTTTTAAAATGGTGGGCAGAGGGGGGAAACGCCCTCCCTATGTTGTCTGCCTCTTGGTTCTGGCCCGCACCTCAGACTGTTGCTGTTGTCCAAATGAATGCACCTTGTGCTTTAGCTTTAGGCACCATCCAGAGTTCCTGCTTGGCTACTACTGAATGTGTCCCGTCCTCCAGCCTTAAGTACCATCCATCGTTCCTTCTTGGAACACTCCGACCGGTTTCGCCATCTTACGGCTCATCAGGGAGCTGCATTAGGGTTAGGGTTAGGGTTAGGGTTAGGGTTAGGTTTTAAAATGGTGGGCAGAGGGGGGAAACGCCCTCCCTATGTTGTCTGCCTCTTGGTTCTGGCCCGCACCTCAGACTGTTGCTGTTGTCCAAATGAATGCACCTTGTGCTTTAGCTTTAGGCACCATCCAGAGTTCCTGCTTGGCTACTACTGAATGTGTCCCGTCCTCCAGCCTTAAGTACCATCCATCGTTCCTTCTTGGAACACTCCGACCGGTTTCGCCATCTTGCGGCTCATCAGGGAGCTACAAACAAACAGACCAAGTCCTTAGTGCGTCACTTGCAAAGGTTAGGTTTTAAAATGGTGGGCAGAGGGGGGAAACGCCCTCCCTATGTTGTCTGCCTCTTGGTTCTGGCCCGCACCTCAGACTGTTGCTGTTGTCCAAATGAATGCACCTTGTGCTTTAGCTTTAGGCACCATCCAGAGTTCCTGCTTGGCTACTACTGAATGTGTCCCGTCCTCCAGCCTTAAGTACCATCCATCGTTCCTTCTTGGAACACTCCGACCGGTTTCGCCATCTTGCGGCTCATCAGGGAGCTACAAACAAACAGACCAAGTCCTTAGTGCGTCACTTGCAAAGGTTAGGTTTTAAAATGGTGGGCAGAGGGGGGAAACGCCCTCCCTATGTTGTCTGCCTCTTGGTTCTGGCCCGCACCTCAGACTGTTGCTGTTGTCCAAATGAATGCACCTTGTGCTTTAGCTTTAGGCACCATCCAGAGTTCCTGCTTGGCTACTACTGAATGTGTCCCGTCCTCCAGCCTTAAGTACCATCCATCGTTCCTTCTTGGAACACTCCGACCGGTTTCGCCATCTTGCGGCTCATCAGGGAGCTACAAACAAACAGACCAAGTCCTTAGTGCGTCACTTGCAAAGGTTAGGTTTTAAAATGGTGGGCAGAGGGGGGAAACGCCCTCCCTATGTTGTCTGCCTCTTGGTTCTGGCCCGCACCTCAGACTGTTGCTGTTGTCCAAATGAATGCACCTTGTGCTTTAGCTTTAGGCACCATCCAGAGTTCCTGCTTGGCTACTACTGAATGTGTCCCGTCCTCCAGCCTTAAGTACCATCCATCGTTCCTTCTTGGAACACTCCGACCGGTTTCGCCATCTTACGGCTCATCAGGGAGCTACAAACAAACAGACCAAGTCCTTAGTGCGTCACTTGCAAAGGTTAGGTTTTAAAATGGTGGGCAGAGGGGGGAAACGCCCTCCCTATGTTGTCTGCCTCTTGGTTCTGGCCCGCACCGCTGCATTAGGGTTAGGGTTAGGGTTAGGGTTAGGGTTAGGGTTAGGGTTACGCTGCATTAGGGTTAGGGTTAGGGTTAGGGTTAGGGTTAGTGCATTAGGGTTAGGGTTAGGGTTAGGGTTAGTGCTGCATTAGGGTTAGGGTTAGTTAGGGTTAGGGTTAGGGTTAGGGTTAGGGTTAGGGTCAGGGTCAGGGTCAGGGTCAGGGTTAGGGTTAGGGTCAGGGTCAGGGTCAGGGTCAGGGTCAGGGTTAGGGTTAGGGTTAGGGTTAGTGAATTAGGGTTAGGGTTAGGGTTAGGGTTAGGGTTAGGGTTAGGGTTAGGGTTAGGGTTACGCTGCATTAGGGTTAGGGTTAGGGTTAGGGTTAGGGTTAGGGTTAGGGTTAGGGTTAGGGTTACGCTGCATTAGGGTTAGGGTTAGGGTTAGGGTTAGGGTTAGGGTTACGCTGCATTAGGGTTAGGGTTAGGGTTAGGGTTAGGGTTAGGGTTAGGGTTACGCTGCATTAGGGTTAGGGTTAGGGTTAGGGTTAGGGTTAGGGTTAGGGTTAGGGTTAGTGAATTAGGGTTAGGGTTAGGGTTAGGGTTAGGGTTACGCTGCATTAGGGTTAGGGTTAGGGTTAGGGTTAGGGTTAGGGTTAGGGTTAGTGCATTAGGGTTAGGGTTAGGGTTAGGGTTAGGGTTAGGGTTAGGGTTAGGGTTACGCTGCATTAGGGTTAGGGTTAGGGTTAGGGTTAGGGTTAGGGTTAGGGTTAGGGTTAGGGTTAGTGCATTAGGGTTAGGGTTAGGGTTAGGGTTAGGGTTAGGGTTAGGGTAACGCTGCATTAGGGTTAGGGTTAGGGTTAGGGTTACGCTGCATTAGGGTTACGCTGCATTAGGGTTAGGGTTAGGGTTAGGGTTAGGGTTAGGGTTAGGGTTAGGGTTACGCTGCATTAGGGTTAGGGTTAGGGTTAGGGTTAGGGTTAGGGTTAGGGTTAGGGGTTAGGGTTAGTGCTGCATTAGGGTTAGGGTTAGGGTTAGGGTTAGGGTTAGGGTTAGGGTTAGGGTTACGCTGCATTAGGGTTAGGGTTAGGGTTAGGGTTAGGGTTAGGGTTACGCTGCATTAGGGTTAGGGTTAGGGTTAGTGAATTAGGGTTAGGGTTAGGGTTAGGGTTAGGGTTAGGGTTAGGTTTTAAAATGGTGGGCAGAGGGGGGAAACGCCCTCCCTATGTTGTCTGCCTCTTGGTTCTGGCCCGCACCTCAGACTGTTGCTGTTGTCCAAATGAATGCACCTTGTGCTTTAGCTTTAGGCACCATCCAGAGTTCCTGCTTGGCTACTACTGAATGTGTCCCGTCCTCCAGCCTTAAGTACCATCCATCGTTCCTTCTTGGAACACTCCGACCGGTTTCGCCATCTCACGGCTCATCAGGGAGCTACAAACAAACAGACCAAGTCCTTAGTGCGTCACTTGCAAAAGTTAGGTTTTAAAATGGTGGGCAGAGGGGGGAAACGCCCTCCCTATGTTGTCTGCCTCTTGGTTCTGGCCCGCACCTCAGACTGTTGCTGTTGTCCAAATGAATGCACCTTGTGCTTTAGCTTTAGGCACCATCCAGAGTTCCTGCTTGGCTACTACTGAATGTGTCCCGTCCTCCAGCCTTAAGTACCATCCATCGTTCCTTCTTGGAACACTCCGACCGGTTTCGCCATCTCACGGCTCATCAGGGAGCTACAAACAAACAGACCAAGTCCTTAGTGCGTCACTTGCAAAAGTTAGGTTTTAAAATGGTGGGCAGAGGGGGGAAACGCCCTCCCTATGTTGTCTGCCTCTTGGTTCTGGCCCGCACCTCAGACTGTTGCTGTTGTCCAAATGAATGCACCTTGTGCTTTAGCTTTAGGCACCATCCAGAGTTCCTGCTTGGCTACTACTGAATGTGTCCCGTCCTCCAGCCTTAAGTACCATCCATCGTTCCTTCTTGGAACACTCCGACCGGTTTCGCCATCTCACGGCTCATCAGGGAGCTACAAACAAACAGACCAAGTCCTTAGTGCGTCACTTGCAAAAGTTAGGTTTTAAAATGGTGGGCAGAGGGGGGAAACGCCCTCCCTATGTTGTCTGCCTCTTGGTTCTGGCCCGCACCTCAGACTGTTGCTGTTGTCCAAATGAATGCACCTTGTGCTTTAGCTTTAGGCACCATCCAGAGTTCCTGCTTGGCTACTACTGAATGTGTCCCGTCCTCCAGCCTTAAGTACCATCCATCGTTCCTTCTTGGAACACTCCGACCGGTTTCGCCATCTCACGGCTCATCAGGGAGCTACAAACAAACAGACCAAGTCCTTAGTGCGTCACTTGCAAAAGTTAGGTTTTAAAATGGTGGGCAGAGGGGGGAAACGCCCTCCCTATGTTGTCTGCCTCTTGGTTCTGGCCCGCACCTCAGACTGTTGCTGTTGTCCAAATGAATGCACCTTGTGCTTTAGCTTTAGGCACCATCCAGAGTTCCTGCTTGGCTACTACTGAATGTGTCCCGTCCTCCAGCCTTAAGTACCATCCATCGTTCCTTCTTGGAACACTCCGACCGGTTTCGCCATCTCACGGCTCATCAGGGAGCTACAAACAAACAGACCAAGTCCTTAGTGCGTCACTTGCAAAAGTTAGGTTTTAAAATGGTGGGCAGAGGGGGGAAACGCCCTCCCTATGTTGTCTGCCTCTTGGTTCTGGCCCGCACCTCAGACTGTTGCTGTTGTCCAAATGAATGCACCTTGTGCTTTAGCTTTAGGCACCATCCAGAGTTCCTGCTTGGCTACTACTGAATGTGTCCCGTCCTCCAGCCTTAAGTACCATCCATCGTTCCTTCTTGGAACACTCCGACCGGTTTCGCCATCTCACGGCTCATCAGGGAGCTACAAACAAACAGACCAAGTCCTTAGTGCGTCACTTGCAAAAGTTAGGTTTTAAAATGGTGGGCAGAGGGGGGAAACGCCCTCCCTATGTTGTCTGCCTCTTGGTTCTGGGTTAGGGTTAGGGTTAGGGTTAGGGTTAGGGTTAGGGTTAGGGTTAGGGTTAGGGTTAGTGCATTAGGGTTAGGGTTAGGGTTAGGTTTTAAAATGGTGGGCAGAGGGGGGAAACGCCCTCCCTATGTTGTCTGCCTCTTGGTTCTGGCCCGCACCTCAGACTGTTGCTGTTGTCCAAATGAATGCACCTTGTGCTTTAGCTTTAGGCACCATCCAGAGTTCCTGCTTGGCTACTACTGAATGTGTCCCGTCCTGCAGCCTTAAGTACCATCCATCGTTCCTTCTTGGAACACTCCGACCGGTTTCGCCATCTTGCGGCTCATCAGGGAGCTACAAACAAACAGACCAAGTCCTTAGTGCGTCACTTGCAAAGGTTAGGTTTTAAAATGGTGGGCAGAGGGGGGAAACGCCCTCCCTATGTTGTCTGCCTCTTGGTTCTGGCCCGCACCTCAGACTGTTGCTGTTGTCCAAATGAATGCACCTTGTGCTTTAGCTTTAGGCACCATCCAGAGTTCCTGCTTGGCTACTACTGAATGTGTCCCGTCCTGCAGCCTTAAGTACCATCCATCGTTCCTTCTTGGAACACTCCGACCGGTTTCGCCATCTTGCGGCTCATCAGGGAGCTACAAACAAACAGACCAAGTCCTTAGTGCGTCACTTGCAAAGGTTAGGTTTTAAAATGGTGGGCAGAGGGGGGAAACGCCCTCCCTATGTTGTCTGCCTCTTGGTTCTGGCCCGCACCTCAGACTGTTGCTGTTGTCCAAATGAATGCACCTTGTGCTTTAGCTTTAGGCACCATCCAGAGTTCCTGCTTGGCTACTACTGAATGTGTCCCGTCCTGCAGCCTTAAGTACCATCCATCGTTCCTTCTTGGAACACTCCGACCGGTTTCGCCATCTTGCGGCTCATCAGGGAGCTACAAACAAACAGACCAAGTCCTTAGTGCGTCACTTGCAAAGGTTAGGTTTTAAAATGGTGGGCAGAGGGGGGAAACGCCCTCCCTATGTTGTCTGCCTCTTGGTTCTGGCCCGCACCTCAGACTGTTGCTGTTGTCCAAATGAATGCACCTTGTGCTTTAGCTTTAGGCACCATCCAGAGTTCCTGCTTGGCTACTACTGAATGTGTCCCGTCCTGCAGCCTTAAGTACCATCCATCGTTCCTTCTTGGAACACTCCGACCGGTTTCGCCATCTTGCGGCTCATCAGGGAGCTACAAACAAACAGACCAAGTCCTTAGTGCGTCACTTGCAAAGGTTAGGTTTTAAAATGGTGGGCAGAGGGGGGAAACGCCCTCCCTATGTTGTCTGCCTCTTGGTTCTGGCCCGCACCTCAGACTGTTGCTGTTGTCCAAATGAATGCACCTTGTGCTTTAGCTTTAGGCACCATCCAGAGTTCCTGCTTGGCTACTACTGAATGTGTCCCGTCCTGCAGCCTTAAGTACCATCCATCGTTCCTTCTTGGAACACTCCGACCGGTTTCGCCATCTTGCGGCTCATCAGGGAGCTACAAACAAACAGACCAAGTCCTTAGTGCGTCACTTGCAAAGGTTAGGTTTTAAAATGGTGGGCAGAGGGGGGAAACGCCCTCCCTATGTTGTCTGCCTCTTGGTTCTGGCCCGCACCTCAGACTGTTGCTGTTGTCCAAATGAATGCACCTTGTGCTTTAGCTTTAGGCACCATCCAGAGTTCCTGCTTGGCTACTACTGAATGTGTCCCGTCCTGCAGCCTTAAGTACCATCCATCGTTCCTTCTTGGAACACTCCGACCGGTTTCGCCATCTTGCGGCTCATCAGGGAGCTACAAACAAACAGACCAAGTCCTTAGTGCGTCACTTGCAAAGGTTAGGTTTTAAAATGGTGGGCAGAGGGGGGAAACGCCCTCCCTATGTTGTCTGCCTCTTGGTTCTGGCCCGCACCTCAGACTGTTGCTGTTGTCCAAATGAATGCACCTTGTGCTTTAGCTTTAGGCACCATCCAGAGTTCCTGCTTGGCTACTACTGAATGTGTCCCGTCCTGCAGCCTTAAGTACCATCCATCGTTCCTTCTTGGAACACTCCGACCGGTTTCGCCATCTTGCGGCTCATCAGGGAGCTACAAACAAACAGACCAAGTCCTTAGTGCGTCACTTGCAAAGGTTAGGTTTTAAAATGGTGGGCAGAGGGGGGAAAACGCCCTCCCTATGTTGTCTGCCTCTTGGTTCTGGCCCGCACCTCAGACTGTTGCTGTTGTCCAAATGAATGCACCTTGTGCTTTAGCTTTAGGCACCATCCAGAGTTCCTGCTTGGCTACTACTGAATGTGTCCCGTCCTGCAGCCTTAAGTACCATCCATCGTTCCTTCTTGGAACACTCCGACCGGTTTCGCCATCTTGCGGCTCATCAGGGAGCTACAAACAAACAGACCAAGTCCTTAGTGCGTCACTTGCAAAGGTTAGGTTTTAAAATGGTGGGCAGAGGGGGGAAACGCCCTCCCTATGTTGTCTGCCTCTTGGTTCTGGCCCGCACCTCAGACTGTTGCTGTTGTCCAAATGAATGCACCTTGTGCTTTAGCTTTAGGCACCATCCAGAGTTCCTGCTTGGCTACTACTGAATGTGTCCCGTCCTGCAGCCTTAAGTACCATCCATCGTTCCTTCTTGGAACACTCCGACCGGTTTCGCCATCTTGCGGCTCATCAGGGAGCTACAAACAAACAGACCAAGTCCTTAGTGCGTCACTTGCAAAGGTTAGGTTTTAAAATGGTGGGCAGAGGGGGGAAACGCCCTCCCTATGTTGTCTGCCTCTTGGTTCTGGCCCGCACCTCAGACTGTTGCTGTTGTCCAAATGAATGCACCTTGTGCTTTAGCTTTAGGCACCATCCAGAGTTCCTGCTTGGCTACTACTGAATGTGTCCCGTCCTGCAGCCTTAAGTACCATCCATCGTTCCTTCTTGGAACACTCCGACCGGTTTCGCCATCTTGCGGCTCATCAGGGAGCTACAAACAAACAGACCAAGTCCTTAGTGCGTCACTTGCAAAGGTTAGGTTTTAAAATGGTGGGCAGAGGGGGGAAACGCCCTCCCTATGTTGTCTGCCTCTTGGTTCTGGCCCGCACCTCAGACTGTTGCTGTTGTCCAAATGAATGCACCTTGTGCTTTAGCTTTAGGCACCATCCAGAGTTCCTGCTTGGCTACTACTGAATGTGTCCCGTCCTGCAGCCTTAAGTACCATCCATCGTTCCTTCTTGGAACACTCCGACCGGTTTCGCCATCTTGCGGCTCATCAGGGAGCTACAAACAAACAGACCAAGTCCTTAGTGCGTCACTTGCAAAGGTTAGGTTTTAAAATGGTGGGCAGAGGGGGGAAACGCCCTCCCTATGTTGTCTGCCTCTTGGTTCTGGCCCGCACCTCAGACTGTTGCTGTTGTCCAAATGAATGCACCTTGTGCTTTAGCTTTAGGCACCATCCAGAGTTCCTGCTTGGCTACTACTGAATGTGTCCCGTCCTGCAGCCTTAAGTACCATCCATCGTTCCTTCTTGGAACACTCCGACCGGTTTCGCCATCTTGCGGCTCATCAGGGAGCTACAAACAAACAGACCAAGTCCTTAGTGCGTCACTTGCAAAGGTTAGGTTTTAAAATGGTGGGCAGAGGGGGGAAACGCCCTCCCTATGTTGTCTGCCTCTTGGTTCTGGCCCGCACCTCAGACTGTTGCTGTTGTCCAAATGAATGCACCTTGTGCTTTAGCTTTAGGCACCATCCAGAGTTCCTGCTTGGCTACTACTGAATGTGTCCCGTCCTGCAGCCTTAAGTACCATCCATCGTTCCTTCTTGGAACACTCCGACCGGTTTCGCCATCTTGCGGCTCATCAGGGAGCTACAAACAAACAGACCAAGTCCTTAGTGCGTCACTTGCAAAGGTTAGGTTTTAAAATGGTGGGCAGAGGGGGGAAACGCCCTCCCTATGTTGTCTGCCTCTTGGTTCTGGCCCGCACCTCAGACTGTTGCTGTTGTCCAAATGAATGCACCTTGTGCTTTAGCTTTAGGCACCATCCAGAGTTCCTGCTTGGCTACTACTGAATGTGTCCCGTCCTGCAGCCTTAAGTACCATCCATCGTTCCTTCTTGGAACACTCCGACCGGTTTCGCCATCTTGCGGCTCATCAGGGAGCTACAAACAAACAGACCAAGTCCTTAGTGCGTCACTTGCAAAGGTTAGGTTTTAAAATGGTGGGCAGAGGGGGGAAACGCCCTCCCTATGTTGTCTGCCTCTTGGTTCTGGCCCGCACCTCAGACTGTTGCTGTTGTCCAAATGAATGCACCTTGTGCTTTAGCTTTAGGCACCATCCAGAGTTCCTGCTTGGTTAGGGTTAGGGTTAGGGTTAGGGTTAGGGTTAGGGTTAGGGTTAGGGTTAGGGTTAGGGTTAGGGTTAGGGTTAGGGTTAGGGTTAGGGTTAGGGTTACGCTGGGTTAGGGTTAGGGTTAGGGTTAGGGTTAGGGTTAGGGTTAGGGTTAGGGTTAGGGTTAGGGTTAGTGCATTAGGGTTAGGGTTAGGGTTAGGGTTAGGGTTAGGGTTAGTGCGTTAGGGTTAGGGTTAGGGTTAGGGTTAGGGTTAGGGTTAGGGTTAGGGTTAGGGTTAGGGTTAGGGTTACGCTGCATTAGGGTTAGGGTTAGGGTTAGGGTTAGGGTTAGGGTTAGGGTTAGGGTTAGGGTTAGGGTTAGTGCATTAGGGTTAGGGTTAGGGTTAGGGTTAGGGTTAGGGTTAGTGCGTTAGGGTTAGGGTTAGGGTTAGGGTTAGGGTTAGGGTTAGGGTTAGGGTTAGGGCATTAGGGTTAGGGTTAGGGTTAGGGTTAGGGTTAGGGTTAGTGCGTTAGGGTTAGGGTTAGGGTTAGGGTTAGGGTTAGGGTTAGGGTTAGGGTTAGGGCATTAGGGTTAGGGTTAGGGTTAGGGTTAGGGTTAGGGTTAGTGCGTTAGGGTTAGGGTTAGGGTTAGGGTTAGGGTTAGGGTTAGGGTTAGGGTTAGGGTTACGCTGCATTAGGGTTAGGGTTAGGGTTAGGGTTAGGGTTAGGGTTAGGGTTAGGGTTAGTGCATTAGGGTTAGGGTTAGGGTTAGGGTTAGGGTTAGGGTTAGGGTTAGGGTTAGGGTTACGCTGCATTAGGGTTAGGGTTAGGGTTAGGGTTAGGGTTAGGGTTAGGGTTAGGGTTAGGGTTACGCTGCATTAGGGTTAGGGTTAGGGTTAGGGTTAGGGTTAGGGTTAGGGTTAGGGTTAGGGTGCATTAGGGTTAGGGTTAGGGTTAGGGTTAGGGTTAGGGTTAGGTTTTAAAATGGTGGGCAGAGGGGGGAAACGCCCTCCCTATGTTGTCTGCCTCTTGGTTCTGGCCCGCACCTCAGACTGTTGCTGTTGTCCAAATGAATGCACCTTGTGCTTTAGCTTTAGGCACCATCCAGAGTTCCTGCTTGGCTACTACTGAATGTGTCCCGTCCTGCAGCCTTAAGTACGATCCATCGTTCCTTCTTGGAACACTCCGACCGGTTTCGCCATCTTGCGGCTCATCAGGGAGCTACAAACAAACAGACCAAGTCCTTAGTGCGTCACTTGCAAAAGTTAGGTTTTAAAATGGTGGGCAGAGGGGGGAAACGCCCTCCCTATGTTGTCTGCCTCTTGGTTCTGGCCCGCACCTCAGACTGTTGCTGTTGTCCAAATGAATGCACCTTGTGCTTTAGCTTTAGGCACCATCCAGAGTTCCTGCTTGGCTACTACTGAATGTGTCCCGTCCTGCAGCCTTAAGTACGATCCATCGTTCCTTCTTGGAACACTCCGACCGGTTTCGCCATCTTGCGGCTCATCAGGGAGCTACAAACAAACAGACCAAGTCCTTAGTGCGTCACTTGCAAAAGTTAGGTTTTAAAATGGTGGGCAGAGGGGGGAAACGCCCTCCCTATGTTGTCTGCCTCTTGGTTCTGGCCCGCACCTCAGACTGTTGCTGTTGTCCAAATGAATGCACCTTGTGCTTTAGCTTTAGGCACCATCCAGAGTTCCTGCTTGGCTACTACTGAATGTGTCCCGTCCTGCAGCCTTAAGTACGATCCATCGTTCCTTCTTGGGTTAGGGTTAGGGTTAGGGTTAGGGTTAGGGTTAGGGTTAGGGTTAGGGTTAGGGTTAGGGTTAGGTTTTAAAATGGTGGGCAGAGGGGGGAAACGCCCTCCCTATGTTGTCTGCCTCTTGGTTCTGGCCCGCACCTCAGACTGTTGCTGTTGTCCAAATGAATGCACCTTGTGCTTTAGCTTTAGGCACCATCCAGAGTTCCTGCTTGGCTACTACTGAATTGTGTCCCGTCCTGCAGCCTTAAGTACCATCCATCGTTCCTTCTTGGAACACTCCGACCGGTTTCGCCATCTTGCGGCTCATCAGGGAGCTACAAACAAACAGACCAAGTCCTTAGTGCGTCACTTGCAAAAGTTAGGTTTTAAAATGGTGGGCAGAGGGGGGAAACGCCCTCCCTATGTTGTCTGCCTCTTGGTTCTGGCCCGCACCTCAGACTGTTGCTGTTGTCCAAATGAATGCACCTTGTGCTTTAGCTTTAGGCACCATCCAGAGTTCCTGCTTGGCTACTACTGAATTGTGTCCCGTCCTGCAGCCTTAAGTACCATCCATCGTTCCTTCTTGGAACACTCCGACCGGTTTCGCCATCTTGCGGCTCATCAGGGAGCTACAAACAAACAGACCAAGTCCTTAGTGCGTCACTTGCAAAAGTTAGGTTTTAAAATGGTGGGCAGAGGGGGGAAACGCCCTCCCTATGTTGTCTGCATTAGGGTTAGGGTTAGGGTTAGGGTTAGGGTTAGGGTTAGGGTTAGGGTTAGGGTTAGGGTTAGGGTTAGGGTTAGGGTTAGGTTTTAAAATGGTGGGCAGAGGGGGGAAACGCCCTCCCTATGTTGTCTGCCTCTTGGTTCTGGCCCGCACCTCAGACTGTTGCTGTTGTCCAAATGAATGCACCTTGTGCTTTAGCTTTAGGCACCATCCAGAGTTCCTGCTTGGCTACTACTGAATGTGTCCCGTCCTGCAGCCTTAAGTACCATCCATCGTTCCTTCTTGGAACACTCCGACCGGTTTCGCCATCTTGCGGCTCATCAGGGAGCTACAAACAAACAGACCAAGTCCTTAGTGCGTCACTTGCAAAGGTTAGGTTTTAAAATGGTGGGCAGAGGGGGGAAACGCCCTCCCTATGTTGTCTGCCTCTTGGTTCTGGCCCGCACCTCAGACTGTTGCTGTTGTCCAAATGAATGCACCTTGTGCTTTAGCTTTAGGCACCATCCAGAGTTCCTGCTTGGCTACTACTGAATGTGTCCCGTCCTGCAGCCTTAAGTACCATCCATCGTTCCTTCTTGGAACACTCCGACCGGTTTCGCCATCTTGCGGCTCATCAGGGAGCTACAAACAAACAGACCAAGTCCTTAGTGCGTCACTTGCAAAGGTTAGGTTTTAAAATGGTGGGCAGAGGGGGGAAACGCCCTCCCTATGTTGTCTGCCTCTTGGTTCTGGCCCGCACCTCAGACTGTTGCTGTTGTCCAAATGAATGCACCTTGTGCTTTAGCTTTAGGCACCATCCAGAGTTCCTGCTTGGCTACTACTGAATGTGTCCCGTCCTGCAGCCTTAAGTACCATCCATCGTTCCTTCTTGGAACACTCCGACCGGTTTCGCCATCTTGCGGCTCATCAGGGAGCTACAAACAAACAGACCAAGTCCTTAGTGCGTCACTTGCAAAGGTTAGGTTTTAAAATGGTGGGCAGAGGGGGGAAACGCCCTCCCTATGTTGTCTGCCTCTTGGTTCTGGCCCGCACCTCAGACTGTTGCTGTTGTCCAAATGAATGCACCTTGTGCTTTAGCTTTAGGCACCATCCAGAGTTCCTGCTTGGCTACTACTGAATGTGTCCCGTCCTGCAGCCTTAAGTACCATCCATCGTTCCTTCTTGGAACACTCCGACCGGTTTCGCCATCTTGCGGCTCATCAGGGAGCTACAAACAAACAGACCAAGTCCTTAGTGCGTCACTTGCAAAGGTTAGGTTTTAAAATGGTGGGCAGAGGGGGGAAACGCCCTCCCTATGTTGTCTGCCTCTTGGTTCTGGCCCGCACCTCAGACTGTTGCTGTTGTCCAAATGAATGCACCTTGTGCTGCATTAGGGTTAGGGTTAGGGTTAGGGTTAGGGTTAGGGTTAGGGTTAGGGTTAGGGTTAGGGTTAGGGTTAGGGTTAGTGTTAGGGTTAGGGTTAGGGTTAGGGTTAGGGTTAGGGTTAGGGTTAGGGTTAGGGTTAGGGTTAGGGTTAGGGTTAGGGTTAGGGTTAGGGTTAGGGTTAGGGTTACGCTGCATTAGGGTTAGGGTTAGGGTTAGGGTTAGGGTTAGGGTTAGGGTTAGGGTTAGGGTTAGGGTTAGGGTTAGGGTTAGGGTTAGGGTTACGCTGCATTAGGGTTAGGGTTAGGGTTAGGGTTAGGGTTAGGGTTAGGGTTAGGGTTAGTGCATTAGGGTTAGGGTTAGGGTTAGGGTTAGGGTTAGGGTTAGGGTTAGGGTTACGCTGCATTAGGGTTAGGGTTAGGGTTAGGGTTAGGGTTAGGGTTAGGGTTAGGGTTAGGGTTACGCTGCATTAGGGTTAGGGTTAGGGTTAGGGTTAGGGTTAGGGTTAGGGTGCATTAGGGTTAGGGTTAGGGTTAGGGTTAGGGTTAGGGTTAGGGTTAGGGTTAGGTTTTAAAATGGTGGGCAGAGGGGGGAAACGCCCTCCCTATGTTGTCTGCCTCTTGGTTCTGGCCCGCACCTCAGACTGTTGCTGTTGTCCAAATGAATGCACCTTGTGCTTTAGCTTTAGGCACCATCCAGAGTTCCTGCTTGGCTACTACTGAATGTGTCCCGTCCTGCAGCCTTAAGTACGATCCATCGTTCCTTCTTGGAACACTCCGACCGGTTTCGCCATCTTGCGGCTCATCAGGGAGCTACAAACAAACAGACCAAGTCCTTAGTGCGTCACTTGCAAAAGTTAGGTTTTAAAATGGTGGGCAGAGGGGGGAAACGCCCTCCCTATGTTGTCTGCCTCTTGGTTCTGGCCCGCACCTCAGACTGTTGCTGTTGTCCAAATGAATGCACCTTGTGCTTTAGCTTTAGGCACCATCCAGAGTTCCTGCTTGGCTACTACTGAATGTGTCCCGTCCTGCAGCCTTAAGTACGATCCATCGTTCCTTCTTGGAACACTCCGACCGGTTTCGCCATCTTGCGGCTCATCAGGGAGCTACAAACAAACAGACCAAGTCCTTAGTGCGTCACTTGCAAAAGTTAGGTTTTAAAATGGTGGGCAGAGGGGGGAAACGCCCTCCCTATGTTGTCTGCCTCTTGGTTCTGGCCCGCACCTCAGACTGTTGCTGTTGTCCAAATGAATGCACCTTGTGCTTTAGCTTTAGGCACCATCCAGAGTTCCTGCTTGGCTACTACTGAATGTGTCCCGTCCTGCAGCCTTAAGTACGATCCATCGTTCCTTCTTGGGTTAGGGTTAGGGTTAGGGTTAGGGTTAGGGTTAGGGTTAGGGTTAGGGTTAGGGTTAGGGTTAGGGTTAGGTTTTAAAATGGTGGGCAGAGGGGGGAAACGCCCTCCCTATGTTGTCTGCCTCTTGGTTCTGGCCCGCACCTCAGACTGTTGCTGTTGTCCAAATGAATGCACCTTGTGCTTTAGCTTTAGGCACCATCCAGAGTTCCTGCTTGGCTACTACTGAATTGTGTCCCGTCCTGCAGCCTTAAGTACCATCCATCGTTCCTTCTTGGAACACTCCGACCGGTTTCGCCATCTTGCGGCTCATCAGGGAGCTACAAACAAACAGACCAAGTCCTTAGTGCGTCACTTGCAAAAGTTAGGTTTTAAAATGGTGGGCAGAGGGGGGAAACGCCCTCCCTATGTTGTCTGCCTCTTGGTTCTGGCCCGCACCTCAGACTGTTGCTGTTGTCCAAATGAATGCACCTTGTGCTTTAGCTTTAGGCACCATCCAGAGTTCCTGCTTGGCTACTACTGAATTGTGTCCCGTCCTGCAGCCTTAAGTACCATCCATCGTTCCTTCTTGGAACACTCCGACCGGTTTCGCCATCTTGCGGCTCATCAGGGAGCTACAAACAAACAGACCAAGTCCTTAGTGCGTCACTTGCAAAAGTTAGGTTTTAAAATGGTGGGCAGAGGGGGGAAACGCCCTCCCTATGTTGTCTGCATTAGGGTTAGGGTTAGGGTTAGGGTTAGGGTTAGGGTTAGGGTTAGGGTTAGGGTTAGGGTTAGGGTTAGGGTTAGGGTTAGGTTTTAAAATGGTGGGCAGAGGGGGGAAACGCCCTCCCTATGTTGTCTGCCTCTTGGTTCTGGCCCGCACCTCAGACTGTTGCTGTTGTCCAAATGAATGCACCTTGTGCTTTAGCTTTAGGCACCATCCAGAGTTCCTGCTTGGCTACTACTGAATGTGTCCCGTCCTGCAGCCTTAAGTACCATCCATCGTTCCTTCTTGGAACACTCCGACCGGTTTCGCCATCTTGCGGCTCATCAGGGAGCTACAAACAAACAGACCAAGTCCTTAGTGCGTCACTTGCAAAGGTTAGGTTTTAAAATGGTGGGCAGAGGGGGGAAACGCCCTCCCTATGTTGTCTGCCTCTTGGTTCTGGCCCGCACCTCAGACTGTTGCTGTTGTCCAAATGAATGCACCTTGTGCTTTAGCTTTAGGCACCATCCAGAGTTCCTGCTTGGCTACTACTGAATGTGTCCCGTCCTGCAGCCTTAAGTACCATCCATCGTTCCTTCTTGGAACACTCCGACCGGTTTCGCCATCTTGCGGCTCATCAGGGAGCTACAAACAAACAGACCAAGTCCTTAGTGCGTCACTTGCAAAGGTTAGGTTTTAAAATGGTGGGCAGAGGGGGGAAACGCCCTCCCTATGTTGTCTGCCTCTTGGTTCTGGCCCGCACCTCAGACTGTTGCTGTTGTCCAAATGAATGCACCTTGTGCTTTAGCTTTAGGCACCATCCAGAGTTCCTGCTTGGCTACTACTGAATGTGTCCCGTCCTGCAGCCTTAAGTACCATCCATCGTTCCTTCTTGGAACACTCCGACCGGTTTCGCCATCTTGCGGCTCATCAGGGAGCTACAAACAAACAGACCAAGTCCTTAGTGCGTCACTTGCAAAGGTTAGGTTTTAAAATGGTGGGCAGAGGGGGGAAACGCCCTCCCTATGTTGTCTGCCTCTTGGTTCTGGCCCGCACCTCAGACTGTTGCTGTTGTCCAAATGAATGCACCTTGTGCTTTAGCTTTAGGCACCATCCAGAGTTCCTGCTTGGCTACTACTGAATGTGTCCCGTCCTGCAGCCTTAAGTACCATCCATCGTTCCTTCTTGGAACACTCCGACCGGTTTCGCCATCTTGCGGCTCATCAGGGAGCTACAAACAAACAGACCAAGTCCTTAGTGCGTCACTTGCAAAGGTTAGGTTTTAAAATGGTGGGCAGAGGGGGGAAACGCCCTCCCTATGTTGTCTGCCTCTTGGTTCTGGCCCGCACCTCAGACTGTTGCTGTTGTCCAAATGAATGCACCTTGTGCTTTAGCTTTAGGCACCATCCAGAGTTCCTGCTTGGCTACTACTGAATGTGTCCCGTCCTGCAGCCTTAAGTACCATCCATCGTTCCTTCTTGGAACACTCCGACCGGTTTCGCCATCTTGCGGCTCATCAGGGAGCTACAAACAAACAGACCAAGTCCTTAGTGCGTCACTTGCAAAGGTTAGGTTTTAAAATGGTGGGCAGAGGGGGGAAACGCCCTCCCTATGTTGTCTGCCTCTTGGTTCTGGCCCGCACCTCAGACTGTTGCTGTTGTCCAAATGAATGCACCTTGTGCTTTAGCTTTAGGCACCATCCAGAGTTCCTGCTTGGCTACTACTGAATGTGTCCCGTCCTGCAGCCTTAAGTACCATCCATCGTTCCTTCTTGGAACACTCCGACCGGTTTCGCCATCTTGCGGCTCATCAGGGAGCTACAAACAAACAGACCAAGTCCTTAGTGCGTCACTTGCAAAGGTTAGGTTTTAAAATGGTGGGCAGAGGGGGGAAACGCCCTCCCTATGTTGTCTGCCTCTTGGTTCTGGCCCGCACCTCAGACTGTTGCTGTTGTCCAAATGAATGCACCTTGTGCTGCATTAGGGTTAGGGTTAGGGTTAGGGTTAGGGTTAGGGTTAGGGTTAGGGTTAGGGTTAGGGTTAGGGTTAGTGTTAGGGTTAGGGTTAGGGTTAGGGTTAGGGTTAGGGTTAGGGTTAGGGTTAGGGTTAGGGTTAGGGTTAGGGTTAGGGTTAGGGTTAGGGTTAGGGTTAGGGTTACGCTGCATTAGGGTTAGGGTTAGGGTTAGGGTTAGGGTTAGGGTTAGGGTTAGGGTTAGGGTTAGGGTTAGGGTTAGGGTTAGGGTTAGGTTGTATGGTGTGGGCAGGAGGGTAGTTACACCCTCTTGTGTTCGTATTCTCACTCATCCCTTGAGCTTCTTGTCACTTATACCTGCCACTTTTGGTTGGCCCACGCTTTACCTTACCACCTGGCTTCTTTTTCTTGCCGATCGCTTCTTAGTAATTTCTTGATCCGTAATCCTTTGATCCCCCTCTGGGGTTATAATCAGTTCCTGGGTTTTGCCAATTTATGGCCTCTATGTCGTATTTAGTTATTATTATTGGTGTTGGAACTCTACCCTTTATTTTACGTAGTGTTAGGGTTATGTTGTATTGAGGTTGGGGGGTTCAGGTTAGGGTTAGGGTTGCTGCACTGGGGTTAGTGTTGGGGTTAGGTGAGGGTCAGGGTCGCAGTTAGGTTCAGGGCTATATTGGGGTTAGGTTGGGGTGCATCAGGGTTAGGGTTAGGTGTTTAGGGGTGGGGTGGGGTTAGGGTTATGTTTTAGGGGTAGGGTTGGGTGCATCAGGGTTAGGGTTAGGTGTTTAGGGGTAGGGTAGGGTGCATCAGGGTTAGGGTTAGGTGTTTAGGGGTAGGGTAGGGTGCATCAGGGTTAGGGTCCAGGGTCAGAGTTGTGATTAGATTCAGGGCTGGGGGGTTGGAGATATGGGTTAGGGTTGCATTAGGGGTAGGGTTAAGTGAGGGTCAGGGTTTAGGAGTAGGGTGGGGTGTGTTAGGCTTAGATTTTAGGGGTGGGGTGGGAGATTAGGTTTGCTGTATTAGAGTTACGGTTAGGCTTTAGGGGTAGAGTGGGGTGCATTTGGAGAGTTGTGATTAGATTCAGGGCTGGGGGGTTGGAGTTATGGGTTAGGGTTGCATTAGGGGTAGGGTTAAGTGAGGGTCAGGGTTTAGGAGTAGGGTGGGGTGTGTTAGGCTTAGATTTTAGGGGTGGGGTGGGAGATTAGGTTTGCTGTATTAGAGTTACGGTTAGGCTTTAGGGGTAGAGTGGGGTGCATTTGGAGAGTTGTGATTAGATTCAGGGCTGGGGGGTTGGAGTTATGGGTTAGGGTTGCATTAGGGGTAGGGTTAAGTGAGGGTCAGGGTTTAGGAGTAGGGTGGGGTGTGTTAGGCTTAGATTTTAGGGGTGGGGTGGGAGATTAGGTTTGCTGTATTAGAGTTACGGTTAGGCTTTAGGGGTAGAGTGGGGTGCATTTGGAGAGTTGTGATTAGATTCAGGGCTGGGGGGTTGGAGTTATGGGTTAGGGTTGCATTAGGGGTAGGGTTAAGTGAGGGTCAGGGTTTAGGAGTAGGGTGGGGTGTGTTAGGCTTAGATTTTAGGGGTGGGGTGGGAGATTAGGTTTGCTGTATTAGAGTTACGGTTAGGCTTTAGGGGTAGAGTGGGGTGCATTTGGAGAGTTGTGATTAGATTCAGGGCTGGGGGGTTGGAGTTATGGGTTAGGGTTGCATTAGGGGTAGGGTTAAGTGAGGGTCAGGGTTTAGGAGTAGGGTGGGGTGTGTTAGGCTTAGATTTTAGGGGTGGGGTGGGAGATTAGGTTTGCTGTATTAGAGTTACGGTTAGGCTTTAGGGGTAGAGTGGGGTGCATTTGGAGTTAGGATTTGGGATATGGATGTGGTCTGTTTGTAGTTAGGGTTGGGGCTTTGGTCTGTTTGTTGTGGGCAGTGTGGGGTTTAGTGGTTTTGGTTAGCTTAAACAGTAGGGGTTAGCTCTGTTTATTGTGATTAGGGTAGGGTGTGGTGTGGTTGCGGTTTGGGAGGTTTATCAAGTTGGGGTTGGGATTTGTGGTAATTAAGGTCGGGGCAGTTTTGTTTTTTGATGTTGGATTTCCCCCATTTTAGATCTGATTTAAGCCCTTTGGTAACTGAGTTTGTAGGGTTGTTATCCAGTGTTTTTCCCTCCTCTTCCTTTGTGAGGTTGTCCAGTTCATGTTGGTCTCCAACCCCATAAATTCCAGGGATTCAAGACCATGCTCCATGAAGTGTCGGGAGGTAGGTTTGTATACATCCTTTGTTCTAATAGCACTGAGGTGCCCTGTGAGCCTCATCCTTAGACTATTCCCTGTTTCTCCTACATACAAGATGTGGCATTGTTTGCATCGAATTGCATAAACAGCATTGTGCTGTTCACATGTAATTCTTTGTTTAATTAGGGCTGCTTTTCCTGTGTGTCTATTTTGTATCATTTTGCGGATTATTAGGTATTTACACGTCCCACATTTTGGGTTTGTGCAGTTCTGGGTTGTCTGTTTTCTTATCCTGCTCCGAACCAGCATGTCGCGAAGGTTCCGAGTTCTTTTGTATGCCGACGTTATGTGGTATCGACTAAGTGTGTCAACATCCTCTTTTAGTTTCCCAAATTGGGTTTTAATCACTCCGTGTATTAGTTTGGTCATTGTATCGTATGTCGTTATCAGTGGTAGTCTTGCTACTTCTCTGTTTGGCCGTGGGCTATTCAGTCCCCTCAGGAAATCAGACTTAAGGTGCCTGAGGAACCTTTTTGTGTAACCTCTCTGTCTCAGTGCAGTAAATAGGGTTGTGGTGGCTTCCCTAAAGTCCTCTCCGTTTGTGCATATGCGGTGAAAACGTGTCAGTTGTGACTTCACCAGCCCCCGAAAGGTATGTTTTGGATGGTGGCTGTTTATGTGCAGGAGTGTGTGTGTGTCTGTTTCTTTAAAGAATACCTTTGTTGCTAGCTTGTGGCTGTTATTCTCCTGTTGTAATTTAAATACTGTGGTGTCCAGGAAATCCACACTTTCTCTATGTGTTGTAACTTTAAGTTTAATAGATTGGTGGTGACTGTTGAGAATACCTACAAATTCTTGCAATTCTGTTTCTGTGTGAGTCCAGACTCCCCATATGTCATCCAGGTATCTGTAATAACACATCGGGAGCTTGGAACACTTTTCAAAGACTGTGTTTTCCCAGTCTGCCATGTATATGTTTGCGTAGGCCGGGGCAAATTTCTTGCCCATAGCCGTGCCCTTAATCTGTAGGTAGAATTGCTCCTGGAATTCAAAGTCATTTTTTGTTAGTCCTAGGTGTAATAGCTGGATTATGGCTGCATCTGGTCTGTGGGGTTGGGGAAACTTTCTAAGGATATTTTCCACTGCCTGTATGCCTCTGTCTGTTTCTATGTTTGTGTATAGGCTTTCAATGTCCATGGTAAAGAGTATTGCGTTCGGGGGTACGGTCAGTGAGTTCACTATTTCTATGAAGTGGTAAGTGTCTTTAATGTAGCTAGGGTGCTTCTGTGATAAGGGGTTTAGGAATGAGTCAATGTATTCTGCTATCCTGTAGGATTCACTACCACAGTCTGACACAATGGGTCTTC
The DNA here is from genome assembly GCF_035084215.1 of Heptranchias perlo. Taxonomy (NCBI): domain Eukaryota; kingdom Metazoa; phylum Chordata; class Chondrichthyes; order Hexanchiformes; family Hexanchidae; genus Heptranchias; species Heptranchias perlo. Next base: position 38,945,312 of record NC_090353.1, read on the forward strand.
CTGGTGGTATTTCTCCTGGTACAGTCCATGTGTCAGGGTGCTTGTGTATTTTGGGTAGTATGTAGAATTTTCTGGGTTGTGGTTGTTCCCCCCTTAGGTATTCCACTTGTTTCTGATTCAAGTGTTTAGATTTCTTTAGTTCTGTTAAAATGTTTCCAATCTCTTTTCGTGTGTCCTGGTAAATTGGTCCTGCTAATTTCGTGTAGTGGGCTGTATTATTAAGCTGTCTGTGAGCTTCAAGTAGATACTGTTGCCTATCCATGATCACTATACTACTGCCCTTATCTGCTGGTTTTATGATTATATCTAGATTGTTTCTAAGTTCTATGATTGCCCGTCTCTCTCTTCCAGTGAGGTTTTGCTTGTCTGTCTGTTTAGGGATTTTTTCAATTTGTGATTGAGTCTGTTTAATAAAGTTTAGGATTTCTGGCTCTATTTTATTGTTTGGTGGGGTCCATTCTGATGGTGGTGTAAAAGGTTGCTTGTCTGTTTCTGAATCGCTAAAGTAATCGGTCAGTTTTACTCTCCTGTAAAACCTTTTCAGATCTTCCTGAATTTGTACTTTACAATGTTTTGGGGTTGGAACAAATGTAAGGCCCTTGTTTAAAACCCTCTCCTGTACCTCTGTGGGGTTAAAGAGTTGGGAAATATTAATAACAGTTTTTCCCAGGTGTAATCTACCCTTCTCTTGGGTTAATGTCCTTTTTAGTTTAAAGACTTCATCCACTGGTTTATTATGTTATGGGCAGTGCTATCTGTCCAATGGATGTGGTCAGCCCCCACTTTAAAGGATCTAGCATTAATTGCTGGTATGTAATTCTGTTTTTTTATATGCTGGTTAATTCCTCTGATTGTATCCCTCTCTGTTTCTGGAAGTAAGTTACTGAAGTTAATTTCCGGTACCCAGATCTGAGCATTTGGGAATGTGCTCTTAGCCAATTTAAGTAATGACTGCAGTTGCTTGGTTGCAGTCAGTGGTCTCTGCGTTCGATTATTAATGCCAACTGAGAGCACCACCTTTTTGGTCTCCGGACAGGGTTCCAATTTGTCCAGAATTGCTGTGACATGAATGAATTTAGCTCCTGGAAAGCTATCAATTTGGGTGGTGGGATTTGGGCATCTTTTTATCTTGGAGAGGTTGGAATCTCCTATTATTAAAATTGATTTTCTGGGTTCCAATTTCCAGGTAATGTTTTTTCGGCTGGTGTTGGGGTGCCTCGTCACTCTCTGTGCATCTTCCCCTTCAGAGTCAGGTTCTGCCCCTGTTGGTGTGTTTTCTGTTTCTATGTCTGCTACCCCTGCCTCCCCTATTGTGTTCCCTACCTCGGCTTCAGCTATTTCTGCCTCTCCTACTGTGTTGTCTGTCTGGGCTCTCATTGTTCCTGTCCTCATTTCTGTGTCTATTGGGTTTACCTGTCCGGTCTGGTCGCTCCTTTGTTTCTGTGGAAAGGGTTGTTTTGTGACACTGATCTCGGGCTCTAGAACTGCTGTATTTCTTGGGATGGTTGGTTTGGTACAGTCTTTCTTTTGTCTCTGTGGGAGCGGTTGGTACATGACCCTGGTTTTGGGGTACAGGAATGTTGTGCATGGATTTGTCCCTGGTGTAGGAGGGGTTCTCCCTTCTGTTTGTTTTGGGTCTGAGGAATCCCTAGTGATTTGGTTTAATACGGTCTGATGTTGGTTCCCCATGTAGTGCTGGGGTCTACGTGGCTCAGGCTCTTGAGAGCCAAGTGTGATGTCCAGGTCCCTAATGATGGCCACATTGGAAATCCTGGTCCTTGGCCTGTGGGGTGGGGTAGGGCTAGTCGCCGCCCTGGATGGCGGGGAAGGGGGGGTCACTGCCCTGGACCGCAAGGAAGGGGGGGTTTCAGTGGTCTGCTGGTGGTGTGATGAAGTCGGGGTCGCTGGCCCACGGGGTGGGGGGGTCTGTCGGTGGCGTGACGAAGTCATGGCAGCTGGCTCAAAGGGTGGGGGTGTGTGTTGGTGGTGTGACGAAGTCGTGGCAACTGGTGCAAGGGGTGGGGGGGTCCATCGGTGGCATGACGAAGTCATGGCAGCTGGCTCCAAGGGTGGGGGGGTGTGTTGGTGGTGTGACGAAGTCGTGGCAACTGGTGCAAGGGGTGGGGGGGTCTGCCGGTGGCGTGCTGAAGTCATGGCAGCTGGCTCAAAGGGTGGGGGGGTGTGTCGGTGGCTTGACGAGGTTGTGGCAGTTGGCTCACGGGGTGGGGGTGTCCGTCGGTGGCGTGACAAAGTCGTGGCAGCTGGCCCACGGGGTGGGGGGGGGTTTTCAGTCCGTCTGCGGCATGAGGGGGCTGTGATCGCAGGCTGGTGGAACAAGGCTGCCCAGGTATTTGGCCTATGGCGTGGGGGCGTCCTAGTCCGTATGCCGGTCCGCTGTTCTGTCCTCAATTGTGTGCTGGTCCCTTGCTCTGTCCACCGTGATGCTAATCCCACCACATGTCTCTTTGCCTCATCAATTGATTGAATTTTGAATTTATGTCTAAGACTCTTTTTAATCCAATTAGTGGCTTTCGCCATCATTTCTTCCAGGCGCTCTGTCACTGCAGCCTGAGCAAATTCATTTTCTAATTCTTCCAGGTTTGTTGTATAGTGCTCAATTAGAATCTGTCTGGTCTGTTTTGCCCAATTTTCTGAATTCAAAGCCAATTTGGTTAGGGTTTCCTGTGACGGTTTTGCCGGTTTTATAAAGCATGTTAGTTTATCAGCTTGTTTTAAGATGCCCTTAGGGGGCTGATTCTGGCCCTTTAAGAATATTAGATGGTGGATTGTCTGGAAAATTCTATAAATTATTCTCACTGTTGTAGCAAATTCATCCCTGGCTACGGGGAGACACCTATGTGTACCAGGGTCCGACCTCATATGCGTACGGTTGTCAGACAACCTGCATGTGTTCCGCATAGTGTTAGCCATTCCCTGGGTGTAGAAAGGTGCAAAAGGTTTTAAAAGATGTTACTAGCTTCTATTTGGTAATAGAGGTCCCCGCTAGTAACTGTAATCTCACCCCACGGTGGCTCCCTGGCTCAGATGGTCTCCTGCCTGGGACTGCGTCCTCCAAACACTCCCCAGCTCAGCCGGCTGTCCCGCCTGGAAAGGCTCTTTTTCCACCGGTCTCACCTCCCCTCCGGTGGCTCTCTGGCTTCGATGGTTCTCTGCCTGCAACAGTACTATCCAAAAACTCTTTCGTTCAGTAAGTTCTCCGGCCTGGAATCTTTTTTTCTCCGACGTTTCGCTTATCCTTAAGCTTCATCAGGGAGAAAGGATTTTAACTTTGTTTACAGTTGTTTATAAGTACGGAGCCTTGGACTGGCCCCTCCCCTGTGTGCTACTGTTGGCTGAAGTTTTGTTCCCGCCCACAAGCAGGCTAGCCTTGACCTGGGATTGGTTAGAATTTCTGTCCTGTATGTAATGAGTCCTGTCTCATGCAGGGCTGGCCCCGCCCCCTTCGCTCCACGTGTTCGTTATTTTTAAATTATATTTTTTTAACCTAATGTTTTAATGTTCCTTTAGTTTATCTTAGATGTTTGTGGTTATTTTTTTTGAGGTAATGTTTTTAAAAATATTGCTTTTTAACCTTTGAATCTGTTTTAATGCTCCAGGTCATTCTGGCGCCACGGAGTCTGACTGTCTGCTGACCCCGGGGCTTGATTACCTGTCCGCCTCACCTCATTTTTTAAATAAAAACATGAAGCTACTTCTCCAAACCCCCACCTCCGGCTATGCCTTTTAATTATGAGGGTATTTTAAACAATTAATTAAACTTCCCACCGATTTCCTCCTTTTTAAACCCGGTCGCTCGTTAAACGAAACTCAATCTCCCAGAATGCCTCACGCGTCGCTCGCTTTTCAGCGGCCGCGCAGAAAAAAACCGATTTCCAAGGTCCGATTCCCCAAAAAAAAAAACTCCCGAATCCGCCGCCACCCACGCCCCCCGGGGGGAGAGGAGGGGGAAAGAAAGGTCCCCCAGCCCCAAAAAACCAGAGTAAACCCTTTTATTTAAGAGCGTTGCCCTCGTGTTTGACCCGAGAGAACTCCATATCCCAGAATGCCTCACGCGGCGCTCGCTTTTCAGCGGCCGCGTGGAACACAATTTTGATTTCCAAGGTCCGATTCCCCATAAAAACTCCCGTAACCGCTGCCACCCGCCCCCCGGGGGGAGAGGAGGGGGAAAGAAAGGTCCCCCAGCCCCAGAGAGACCAAGTAAACCCTTTTATTTACGGGTCTTGCCCTCGTGTTTGACCCGAGAGAACTCCATATCCCAGAATGCCTCACGCGGCGCTCGCTTTTCAGTCGCTGAGAAAAAAACCCGATTTCAAAGATAAAAATCACCCGGTGAACGCTCAAAATCTAAAGACTAGATAAAGTTATCGGATTCTCACCCGTGTCCCCAACTCCTCCAGATCCCCGGGGAAAGGGTTTCTTTTAAAAAAACCGAGGTCGATATCCAGCAGCTCCCTGCTGTCGCGTTCCCCGCAGCACCAGGCATCTCTTAAAGGGGCCGTCCCCGCAGCACCAGGCATCTCTTAAAGGGGCCGTCCCCGCATCCATGTCCAGAGACCGTGTCTATGGGAACTACAACTTTTTTTAAAAATATGTAATCTTTTGTGCCCTTATTGCTGTCCCAAACCTCGTGGGGGGGGGGGGGGTTTGGGAAGATGAGTTCCATGTCTGTCAGACCCACATTTCCAGCCATGCTTTATTTTAAGTGCACCTTTTAAATATTTTAGATTTTAAAATTTAAAAAAACCTCCTTGGTGCTCCCTATTTTTATAAGTTGCTTGCTGCTTTTTTTGTGGGGGGGGGCAAAAGGGGAACAAAAAGTTATTTAACCATCTACCTCACTGATCAAGTTTAGATTTAAGGTATTTGCAAGATATATTCTCTGGGTTTTCTTTTCTTGGCATTTATATCTTTTTTTGTCTGTGGTAATGTAAAGCGTGTCACTCCTGAATGTTAGGTTGTATGGTGTGGGCAGGAGGGTAGTTACACCCTCTTGTGTTCGTATTCTCACTCATCCCTTGAGCTTCTTGTCACTTATACCTGCCACTTTTGGTTGGCCCACGCTTTACCTTACCACCTGGCTTCTTTTTCTTGCCGATCGCTTCTTAGTAATTTCTTGATCCGTAATCCTTTGATCCCCCTCTGGGGTTATAATCAGTTCCTGGGTTTTGCCAATTTATGGCCTCTATGTCGTATTTAGTTATTATTATTGGTGTTGGAACTCTACCCTTTATTTTACGTAGTGTTAGGGTTATGTTGTATTGAGGTTGGGGGGTTCAGGTTAGGGTTAGGGTTGCTGCACTGGGGTTAGTGTTGGGGTTAGGTGAGGGTCAGGGTCGCAGTTAGGTTCAGGGCTATATTGGGGTTAGGTTGGGGTGCATCAGGGTTAGGGTTAGGTGTTTAGGGGTGGGGTGGGGTTAGGGTTATGTTTTAGGGGTAGGGTTGGGTGCATCAGGGTTAGGGTTAGGTGTTTAGGGGTAGGGTAGGGTGCATCAGGGTTAGGGTTAGGTGTTTAGGGGTAGGGTAGGGTGCATCAGGGTTAGGGTCCAGGGTCAGAGTTGTGATTAGATTCAGGGCTGGGGGGTTGGAGATATGGGTTAGGGTTGCATTAGGGGTAGGGTTAAGTGAGGGTCAGGGTTTAGGAGTAGGGTGGGGTGTGTTAGGCTTAGATTTTAGGGGTGGGGTGGGAGATTAGGTTTGCTGTATTAGAGTTACGGTTAGGCTTTAGGGGTAGAGTGGGGTGCATTTGGAGAGTTGTGATTAGATTCAGGGCTGGGGGGTTGGAGTTATGGGTTAGGGTTGCATTAGGGGTAGGGTTAAGTGAGGGTCAGGGTTTAGGAGTAGGGTGGGGTGTGTTAGGCTTAGATTTTAGGGGTGGGGTGGGAGATTAGGTTTGCTGTATTAGAGTTACGGTTAGGCTTTAGGGGTAGAGTGGGGTGCATTTGGAGAGTTGTGATTAGATTCAGGGCTGGGGGGTTGGAGTTATGGGTTAGGGTTGCATTAGGGGTAGGGTTAAGTGAGGGTCAGGGTTTAGGAGTAGGGTGGGGTGTGTTAGGCTTAGATTTTAGGGGTGGGGTGGGAGATTAGGTTTGCTGTATTAGAGTTACGGTTAGGCTTTAGGGGTAGAGTGGGGTGCATTTGGAGAGTTGTGATTAGATTCAGGGCTGGGGGGTTGGAGTTATGGGTTAGGGTTGCATTAGGGGTAGGGTTAAGTGAGGGTCAGGGTTTAGGAGTAGGGTGGGGTGTGTTAGGCTTAGATTTTAGGGGTGGGGTGGGAGATTAGGTTTGCTGTATTAGAGTTACGGTTAGGCTTTAGGGGTAGAGTGGGGTGCATTTGGAGAGTTGTGATTAGATTCAGGGCTGGGGGGTTGGAGTTATGGGTTAGGGTTGCATTAGGGGTAGGGTTAAGTGAGGGTCAGGGTTTAGGAGTAGGGTGGGGTGTGTTAGGCTTAGATTTTAGGGGTGGGGTGGGAGATTAGGTTTGCTGTATTAGAGTTACGGTTAGGCTTTAGGGGTAGAGTGGGGTGCATTTGGAGTTAGGATTTGGGATATGGATGTGGTCTGTTTGTAGTTAGGGTTGGGGCTTTGGTCTGTTTGTTGTGGGCAGTGTGGGGTTTAGTGGTTTTGGTTAGCTTAAACAGTAGGGGTTAGCTCTGTTTATTGTGATTAGGGTAGGGTGTGGTGTGGTTGCGGTTTGGGAGGTTTATCAAGTTGGGGTTGGGATTTGTGGTAATTAAGGTCGGGGCAGTTTTGTTTTTTGATGTTGGATTTCCCCCATTTTAGATCTGATTTAAGCCCTTTGGTAACTGAGTTTGTAGGGTTGTTATCCAGTGTTTTTCCCTCCTCTTCCTTTGTGAGGTTGTCCAGTTCATGTTGGTCTCCAACCCCATAAATTCCAGGGATTCAAGACCATGCTCCATGAAGTGTCGGGAGGTAGGTTTGTATACATCCTTTGTTCTAATAGCACTGAGGTGCCCTGTGAGCCTCATCCTTAGACTATTCCCTGTTTCTCCTACATACAAGATGTGGCATTGTTTGCATCGAATTGCATAAACAGCATTGTGCTGTTCACATGTAATTCTTTGTTTAATTAGGGCTGCTTTTCCTGTGTGTCTATTTTGTATCATTTTGCGGATTATTAGGTATTTACACGTCCCACATTTTGGGTTTGTGCAGTTCTGGGTTGTCTGTTTTCTTATCCTGCTCCGAACCAGCATGTCGCGAAGGTTCCGAGTTCTTTTGTATGCCGACGTTATGTGGTATCGACTAAGTGTGTCAACATCCTCTTTTAGTTTCCCAAATTGGGTTTTAATCACTCCGTGTATTAGTTTGGTCATTGTATCGTATGTCGTTATCAGTGGTAGTCTTGCTACTTCTCTGTTTGGCCGTGGGCTATTCAGTCCCCTCAGGAAATCAGACTTAAGGTGCCTGAGGAACCTTTTTGTGTAACCTCTCTGTCTCAGTGCAGTAAATAGGGTTGTGGTGGCTTCCCTAAAGTCCTCTCCGTTTGTGCATATGCGGTGAAAACGTGTCAGTTGTGACTTCACCAGCCCCCGAAAGGTATGTTTTGGATGGTGGCTGTTTATGTGCAGGAGTGTGTGTGTGTCTGTTTCTTTAAAGAATACCTTTGTTGCTAGCTTGTGGCTGTTATTCTCCTGTTGTAATTTAAATACTGTGGTGTCCAGGAAATCCACACTTTCTCTATGTGTTGTAACTTTAAGTTTAATAGATTGGTGGTGACTGTTGAGAATACCTACAAATTCTTGCAATTCTGTTTCTGTGTGAGTCCAGACTCCCCATATGTCATCCAGGTATCTGTAATAACACATCGGGAGCTTGGAACACTTTTCAAAGACTGTGTTTTCCCAGTCTGCCATGTATATGTTTGCGTAGGCCGGGGCAAATTTCTTGCCCATAGCCGTGCCCTTAATCTGTAGGTAGAATTGCTCCTGGAATTCAAAGTCATTTTTTGTTAGTCCTAGGTGTAATAGCTGGATTATGGCTGCATCTGGTCTGTGGGGTTGGGGAAACTTTCTAAGGATATTTTCCACTGCCTGTATGCCTCTGTCTGTTTCTATGTTTGTGTATAGGCTTTCAATGTCCATGGTAAAGAGTATTGCGTTCGGGGGTACGGTCAGTGAGTTCACTATTTCTATGAAGTGGTAAGTGTCTTTAATGTAGCTAGGGTGCTTCTGTGATAAGGGGTTTAGGAATGAGTCAATGTATTCTGCTATCCTGTAGGATTCACTACCACAGTCTGACACAATGGGTCTTCCTGGTGGTATTTCTCCTGGTACAGTCCATGTGTCAGGGTGCTTGTGTATTTTGGGTAGTATGTAGAATTTTCTGGGTTGTGGTTGTTCCCCCCTTAGGTATTCCACTTGTTTCTGATTCAAGTGTTTAGATTTCTTTAGTTCTGTTAAAATGTTTCCAATCTCTTTTCGTGTGTCCTGGTAAATTGGTCCTGCTAATTTCGTGTAGTGGGCTGTATTATTAAGCTGTCTGTGAGCTTCAAGTAGATACTGTTGCCTATCCATGATCACTATACTACTGCCCTTATCTGCTGGTTTTATGATTATATCTAGATTGTTTCTAAGTTCTATGATTGCCCGTCTCTCTCTTCCAGTGAGGTTTTGCTTGTCTGTCTGTTTAGGGATTTTTTCAATTTGTGATTGAGTCTGTTTAATAAAGTTTAGGATTTCTGGCTCTATTTTATTGTTTGGTGGGGTCCATTCTGATGGTGGTGTAAAAGGTTGCTTGTCTGTTTCTGAATCGCTAAAGTAATCGGTCAGTTTTACTCTCCTGTAAAACCTTTTCAGATCTTCCTGAATTTGTACTTTACAATGTTTTGGGGTTGGAACAAATGTAAGGCCCTTGTTTAAAACCCTCTCCTGTACCTCTGTGGGGTTAAAGAGTTGGGAAATATTAATAACAGTTTTTCCCAGGTGTAATCTACCCTTCTCTTGGGTTAATGTCCTTTTTAGTTTAAAGACTTCATCCACTGGTTTATTATGTTATGGGCAGTGCTATCTGTCCAATGGATGTGGTCAGCCCCCACTTTAAAGGATCTAGCATTAATTGCTGGTATGTAATTCTGTTTTTTTATATGCTGGTTAATTCCTCTGATTGTATCCCTCTCTGTTTCTGGAAGTAAGTTACTGAAGTTAATTTCCGGTACCCAGATCTGAGCATTTGGGAATGTGCTCTTAGCCAATTTAAGTAATGACTGCAGTTGCTTGGTTGCAGTCAGTGGTCTCTGCGTTCGATTATTAATGCCAACTGAGAGCACCACCTTTTTGGTCTCCGGACAGGGTTCCAATTTGTCCAGAATTGCTGTGACATGAATGAATTTAGCTCCTGGAAAGCTATCAATTTGGGTGGTGGGATTTGGGCATCTTTTTATCTTGGAGAGGTTGGAATCTCCTATTATTAAAATTGATTTTCTGGGTTCCAATTTCCAGGTAATGTTTTTTCGGCTGGTGTTGGGGTGCCTCGTCACTCTCTGTGCATCTTCCCCTTCAGAGTCAGGTTCTGCCCCTGTTGGTGTGTTTTCTGTTTCTATGTCTGCTACCCCTGCCTCCCCTATTGTGTTCCCTACCTCGGCTTCAGCTATTTCTGCCTCTCCTACTGTGTTGTCTGTCTGGGCTCTCATTGTTCCTGTCCTCATTTCTGTGTCTATTGGGTTTACCTGTCCGGTCTGGTCGCTCCTTTGTTTCTGTGGAAAGGGTTGTTTTGTGACACTGATCTCGGGCTCTAGAACTGCTGTATTTCTTGGGATGGTTGGTTTGGTACAGTCTTTCTTTTGTCTCTGTGGGAGCGGTTGGTACATGACCCTGGTTTTGGGGTACAGGAATGTTGTGCATGGATTTGTCCCTGGTGTAGGAGGGGTTCTCCCTTCTGTTTGTTTTGGGTCTGAGGAATCCCTAGTGATTTGGTTTAATACGGTCTGATGTTGGTTCCCCATGTAGTGCTGGGGTCTACGTGGCTCAGGCTCTTGAGAGCCAAGTGTGATGTCCAGGTCCCTAATGATGGCCACATTGGAAATCCTGGTCCTTGGCCTGTGGGGTGGGGTAGGGCTAGTCGCCGCCCTGGATGGCGGGGAAGGGGGGGTCACTGCCCTGGACCGCAAGGAAGGGGGGGTTTCAGTGGTCTGCTGGTGGTGTGATGAAGTCGGGGTCGCTGGCCCACGGGGTGGGGGGGTCTGTCGGTGGCGTGACGAAGTCATGGCAGCTGGCTCAAAGGGTGGGGGTGTGTGTTGGTGGTGTGACGAAGTCGTGGCAACTGGTGCAAGGGGTGGGGGGGTCCATCGGTGGCATGACGAAGTCATGGCAGCTGGCTCCAAGGGTGGGGGGGTGTGTTGGTGGTGTGACGAAGTCGTGGCAACTGGTGCAAGGGGTGGGGGGGTCTGCCGGTGGCGTGCTGAAGTCATGGCAGCTGGCTCAAAGGGTGGGGGGGTGTGTCGGTGGCTTGACGAGGTTGTGGCAGTTGGCTCACGGGGTGGGGGTGTCCGTCGGTGGCGTGACAAAGTCGTGGCAGCTGGCCCACGGGGTGGGGGGGGGTTTTCAGTCCGTCTGCGGCATGAGGGGGCTGTGATCGCAGGCTGGTGGAACAAGGCTGCCCAGGTATTTGGCCTATGGCGTGGGGGCGTCCTAGTCCGTATGCCGGTCCGCTGTTCTGTCCTCAATTGTGTGCTGGTCCCTTGCTCTGTCCACCGTGATGCTAATCCCACCACATGTCTCTTTGCCTCATCAATTGATTGAATTTTGAATTTATGTCTAAGACTCTTTTTAATCCAATTAGTGGCTTTCGCCATCATTTCTTCCAGGCGCTCTGTCACTGCAGCCTGAGCAAATTCATTTTCTAATTCTTCCAGGTTTGTTGTATAGTGCTCAATTAGAATCTGTCTGGTCTGTTTTGCCCAATTTTCTGAATTCAAAGCCAATTTGGTTAGGGTTTCCTGTGACGGTTTTGCCGGTTTTATAAAGCATGTTAGTTTATCAGCTTGTTTTAAGATGCCCTTAGGGGGCTGATTCTGGCCCTTTAAGAATATTAGATGGTGGATTGTCTGGAAAATTCTATAAATTATTCTCACTGTTGTAGCAAATTCATCCCTGGCTACGGGGAGACACCTATGTGTACCAGGGTCCGACCTCATATGCGTACGGTTGTCAGACAACCTGCATGTGTTCCGCATAGTGTTAGCCATTCCCTGGGTGTAGAAAGGTGCAAAAGGTTTTAAAAGATGTTACTAGCTTCTATTTGGTAATAGAGGTCCCCGCTAGTAACTGTAATCTCACCCCACGGTGGCTCCCTGGCTCAGATGGTCTCCTGCCTGGGACTGCGTCCTCCAAACACTCCCCAGCTCAGCCGGCTGTCCCGCCTGGAAAGGCTCTTTTTCCACCGGTCTCACCTCCCCTCCGGTGGCTCTCTGGCTTCGATGGTTCTCTGCCTGCAACAGTACTATCCAAAAACTCTTTCGTTCAGTAAGTTCTCCGGCCTGGAATCTTTTTTTCTCCGACGTTTCGCTTATCCTTAAGCTTCATCAGGGAGAAAGGATTTTAACTTTGTTTACAGTTGTTTATAAGTACGGAGCCTTGGACTGGCCCCTCCCCTGTGTGCTACTGTTGGCTGAAGTTTTGTTCCCGCCCACAAGCAGGCTAGCCTTGACCTGGGATTGGTTAGAATTTCTGTCCTGTATGTAATGAGTCCTGTCTCATGCAGGGCTGGCCCCGCCCCCTTCGCTCCACGTGTTCGTTATTTTTAAATTATATTTTTTTAACCTAATGTTTTAATGTTCCTTTAGTTTATCTTAGATGTTTGTGGTTATTTTTTTTGAGGTAATGTTTTTAAAAATATTGCTTTTTAACCTTTGAATCTGTTTTAATGCTCCAGGTCATTCTGGCGCCACGGAGTCTGACTGTCTGCTGACCCCGGGGCTTGATTACCTGTCCGCCTCACCTCATTTTTTAAATAAAAACATGAAGCTACTTCTCCAAACCCCCACCTCCGGCTATGCCTTTTAATTATGAGGGTATTTTAAACAATTAATTAAACTTCCCACCGATTTCCTCCTTTTTAAACCCGGTCGCTCGTTAAACGAAACTCAATCTCCCAGAATGCCTCACGCGTCGCTCGCTTTTCAGCGGCCGCGCAGAAAAAAACCGATTTCCAAGGTCCGATTCCCCAAAAAAAAAAAACTCCCGAATCCGCCGCCACCCACGCCCCCCGGGGGGAGAGGAGGGGGAAAGAAAGGTCCCCCAGCCCCAAAAAACCAGAGTAAACCCTTTTATTTAAGAGCGTTGCCCTCGTGTTTGACCCGAGAGAACTCCATATCCCAGAATGCCTCACGCGGCGCTCGCTTTTCAGCGGCCGCGTGGAACACAATTTTGATTTCCAAGGTCCGATTCCCCATAAAAACTCCCGTAACCGCTGCCACCCGCCCCCCGGGGGGAGAGGAGGGGGAAAGAAAGGTCCCCCAGCCCCAGAGAGACCAAGTAAACCCTTTTATTTACGGGTCTTGCCCTCGTGTTTGACCCGAGAGAACTCCATATCCCAGAATGCCTCACGCGGCGCTCGCTTTTCAGTCGCTGAGAAAAAAACCCGATTTCAAAGATAAAAATCACCCGGTGAACGCTCAAAATCTAAAGACTAGATAAAGTTATCGGATTCTCACCCGTGTCCCCAACTCCTCCAGATCCCCGGGGAAAGGGTTTCTTTTAAAAAAACCGAGGTCGATATCCAGCAGCTCCCTGCTGTCGCGTTCCCCGCAGCACCAGGCATCTCTTAAAGGGGCCGTCCCCGCAGCACCAGGCATCTCTTAAAGGGGCCGTCCCCGCATCCATGTCCAGAGACCGTGTCTATGGGAACTACAACTTTTTTTAAAAATATGTAATCTTTTGTGCCCTTATTGCTGTCCCAAACCTCGTGGGGGGGGGGGGGGGTTTGGGAAGATGAGTTCCATGTCTGTCAGACCCACATTTCCAGCCATGCTTTATTTTAAGTGCACCTTTTAAATATTTTAGATTTTAAAATTTAAAAAAACCTCCTTGGTGCTCCCTATTTTTATAAGTTGCTTGCTGCTTTTTTTGTGGGGGGGGGCAAAAGGGGAACAAAAAGTTATTTAACCATCTACCTCACTGATCAAGTTTAGATTTAAGGTATTTGCAAGATATATTCTCTGGGTTTTCTTTTCTTGGCATTTATATCTTTTTTTGTCTGTGGTAATGTAAAGCGTGTCACTCCTGAATGTTAGGTTGTATGGTGTGGGCAGGAGGGTAGTTACACCCTCTTGTGTTCGTATTCTCACTCATCCCTTGAGCTTCTTGTCACTTATACCTGCCACTTTTGGTTGGCCCACGCTTTACCTTACCACCTGGCTTCTTTTTCTTGCCGATCGCTTCTTAGTAATTTCTTGATCCGTAATCCTTTGATCCCCCTCTGGGGTTATAATCAGTTCCTGGGTTTTGCCAATTTATGGCCTCTATGTCGTATTTAGTTATTATTATTGGTGTTGGAACTCTACCCTTTATTTTACGTAGTGTTAGGGTTATGTTGTATTGAGGTTGGGGGGTTCAGGTTAGGGTTAGGGTTGCTGCACTGGGGTTAGTGTTGGGGTTAGGTGAGGGTCAGGGTCGCAGTTAGGTTCAGGGCTATATTGGGGTTAGGTTGGGGTGCATCAGGGTTAGGGTTAGGTGTTTAGGGGTGGGGTGGGGTTAGGGTTATGTTTTAGGGGTAGGGTTGGGTGCATCAGGGTTAGGGTTAGGGTTAGGGTTAGGGTTAGGGTTAGGGTTAGGGTTAGGGTTAGGGTTAGGGTTAGGGTTAGGGTTAGGGTTAGGGTTAGGGTTAGGGTTAGGGTTAGGGTTAGTGCATTAGGGTTAGGGTTAGGGTTAGGGTTAGGGTTAGGGTTAGGGTTAGGGTTAGGGTTAGGGTTAGGGTTAGGGTTAGGGTTAGGGTTAGGGTTAGGGTTAGGGTTAGGGTTAGGGTTAGGGTTAGGGTTAGGGTTAGGGTTAGGGTTAGGGTTAGGGTTAGGGTTAGGGTTAGGGTTAGGGTTAGGGTTAGGGTTAGGGTTAGGGTTAGGGTTAGGGTTAGGGTTAGGGTTAGGGTTAGGGTTAGGGTTAGGGTTAGGGTTAGGGTTACGCTGCATTAGGGTTAGGGTTAGGGTTAGGGTTAGGGTTAGGGTTAGGGTTAGGGTTAGGGTTAGGGTTAGGGTTAGGGTTAGGGTTAGGGTTAGGGTTAGGGTTAGGGTTAGGGTTAGGGTTAGGGTTAGGGTTAGGGTTAGGGTTAGGGTTAGGGTTAGGGTTAGGGTTAGGGTTAGGGTTAGGGTTAGGGTTAGGGTTAGGGTTAGGGTTAGGGTTAGGGTTAGGGTTAGGGTTAGGGTTAGGGTTAGGGTTAGGGTTAGGGTTAGGGTTAGGGTTAGGGTTAGGGTTAGGGTTAGGGTTAGGGTTAGGGTTAGGGTTAGGGTTAGGGTTAGGGTTAGGGTTAGGGTTAGGGTTAGGGTTAGGGTTAGGGTTAGGGTTAGGGTTAGGGTTAGGGTTAGGGTTAGGGTTAGGGTTAGGGTTAGGGTTAGGGTTAGGGTTAGGGTTAGGGTTAGGGTTAGGGTTAGGGTTAGGGTTAGGGTTAGGGTTAGGGTTAGGGTTAGGGTTAGGGTTAGGGTTAGGGTTAGGGTTAGGGTTAGGGTTAGGGTTAGGGTTAGGGTTAGGGTTAGGGTTAGGGTTAGGGTTAGGGTTAGGGTTAGGGTTAGGGTTAGGGTTAGGGTTAGGGTTAGGGTTAGGGTTAGGGTTAGGGTTAGGGTTAGGGTTAGGGTTAGGGTTAGGGTTAGGGTTAGGGTTAGGGTTAGGGTTAGGGTTAGGGTTAGGGTTAGGGTTAGGGTTAGGGTTAGGGTTAGGGTTAGGGTTAGGGTTAGGGTTAGGGTTAGGGTTAGGGTTAGGGTTAGGGTTAGGGTTAGGGTTAGGGTTAGGGTTAGGGTTAGGGTTAGGGTTAGGGTTAGGGTTAGGGTTAGGGTTAGGGTTAGGGTTAGGGTTAGGGTTAGGGTTAGGGTTAGGGTTAGGGTTAGGGTTAGGGTTAGGGTTAGGGTTAGGGTTAGGGTTAGGGTTAGGGTTAGGGTTAGGGTTAGGGTTAGGGTTAGGGTTAGGGTTAGGGTTAGGGTTAGGGTTAGGGTTAGGGTTAGGGTTAGGGTTAGGGTTAGGGTTAGGGTTAGGGTTAGGGTTAGGGTTAGGGTTAGGGTTAGGGTTAGGGTTAGGGTTAGGGTTAGGGTTAGGGTTAGGGTTAGGGTTAGGGTTAGGGTTAGGGTTAGGGTTAGGGTTAGGGTTAGGGTTAGGGTTAGGGTTAGGGTTAGGGTTAGGGTTAGGGTTAGGGTTAGGGTTAGGGTTAGGGTTAGGGTTAGGGTTAGGGTTAGGGTTAGGGTTAGGGTTAGGGTTAGGGTTAGGGTTAGGGTTAGGGTTAGGGTTAGGGTTAGGGTTAGGGTTAGGGTTAGGGTTAGGGTTAGGGTTAGGGTTAGGGTTAGGGTTAGGGTTAGGGTTAGGGTTAGGGTTAGGGTTAGGGTTAGGGTTAGGGTTAGGGTTAGGGTTAGGGTTAGGGTTAGGGTTAGGGTTAGGGTTAGGGTTAGGGTTAGGGTTAGGGTTAGGGTTAGGGTTAGGGTTAGGGTTAGGGTTAGGGTTAGGGTTAGGGTTAGGGTTAGGGTTAGGGTTAGGGTTAGGGTTAGGGTTAGGGTTAGGGTTAGGGTTAGGGTTAGGGTTAGGGTTAGGGTTAGGGTTAGGGTTAGGGTTAGGGTTAGGGTTAGGGTTAGGGTTAGGGTTAGGGTTAGGGTTAGGGTTAGGGTTAGGGTTAGGGTTAGGGTTAGGGTTAGGGTTAGGGTTAGGGTTAGGGTTAGGGTTAGGGTTAGGGTTAGGGTTAGGGTTAGGGTTAGGGTTAGGGTTAGGGTTAGGGTTAGGGTTAGGGTTAGGGTTAGGGTTAGGGTTAGGGTTAGGGTTAGGGTTAGGGTTAGGGTTAGGGTTAGGGTTAGGGTTAGGGTTAGGGTTAGGGTTAGGGTTAGGGTTAGGGTTAGGTTTTAAAATGGTGGGCAGAGGGGGGAAACGCCCTCCCTATGTTGTCTGCCTCTTGGTTCTGGCCCGCACCTCAGACTGTTGCTGTTGTCCAAATGAATGCACCTTGTGCTTTAGCTTTAGGCACCATCCAGAGTTCCTGCTTGGCTACTACTGAATGTGTCCCGTCCTCCAGCCTTAAGTACCATCCATCGTTCCTTCTTGGAACACTCCGACCGGTTTCGCCATCTTGCGGCTCATCAGGGAGCTACAAACAAACAGACCAAGTCCTTAGTGCGTCACTTGCAAAAGTTAGGTTTTAAAATGGTGGGCAGAGGGGGGAAACGCCCTCCCTATGTTGTCTGCCTCTTGGTTCTGGCCCGCACCTCAGACTGTTGCTGTTGTCCAAATGAATGCACCTTGTGCTTTAGCTTTAGGCACCATCCAGAGTTCCTGCTTGGCTACTACTGAATGTGTCCCGTCCTCCAGCCTTAAGTACCATCCATCGTTCCTTCTTGGAACACTCCGACCGGTTTCGCCATCTTGCGGCTCATCAGGGAGCTACAAACAAACAGACCAAGTCCTTAGTGCGTCACTTGCAAAAGTTAGGTTTTAAAATGGTGGGCAGAGGGGGGAAACGCCCTCCCTATGTTGTCTGCCTCTTGGTTCTGGCCCGCACCTCAGACTGTTGCTGTTGTCCAAATGAATGCACCTTGTGCTTTAGCTTTAGGCACCATCCAGAGTTCCTGCTTGGCTACTACTGAATGTGTCCCGTCCTCCAGCCTTAAGTACCATCCATCGTTCCTTCTTGGAACACTCCGACCGGTTTCGCCATCTTGCGGCTCATCAGGGAGCTACAAACAAACAGACCAAGTCCTTAGTGCGTCACTTGCAAAAGTTAGGTTTTAAAATGGTGGGCAGAGGGGGGAAACGCCCTCCCTATGTTGTCTGCCTCTTGGTTCTGGCCCGCACCTCAGACTGTTGCTGTTGTCCAAATGAATGCACCTTGTGCTTTAGCTTTAGGCACCATCCAGAGTTCCTGCTTGGCTACTACTGAATGTGTCCCGTCCTCCAGCCTTAAGTACCATCCATCGTTCCTTCTTGGAACACTCCGACCGGTTTCGCCATCTTGCGGCTCATCAGGGAGCTACAAACAAACAGACCAAGTCCTTAGTGCGTCACTTGCAAAAGTTAGGTTTTAAAATGGTGGGCAGAGGGGGGAAACGCCCTCCCTATGTTGTCTGCCTCTTGGTTCTGGCCCGCACCTCAGACTGTTGCTGTTGTCCAAATGAATGCACCTTGTGCTTTAGCTTTACAAATGAATGCACCTTGTGCTTTAGCTTTAGGCACCATCCAGAGTTCCTGCTTGGCTACTACTGAATGTGTCCCGTCCTCCAGCCTTAAGTACCATCCATCGTTCCTTCTTGGAACACTCCGACCGGTTTCGCCATCTTGCGGCTCATCAGGGAGCTACAAACAAACAGACCAAGTCCTTAGTGCGTCACTTGCAAAAGTTAGGTTTTAAAATGGTGGGCAGAGGGGGGAAACGCCCTCCCTATGTTGTCTGCCTCTTGGTTCTGGCCCGCACCTCAGACTGTTGCTGTTGTCCAAATGAATGCACCTTGTGCTTTAGCTTTAGGCACCATCCAGAGTTCCTGCTTGGCTACTACTGAATGTGTCCCGTCCTCCAGCCTTAAGTACCATCCATCGTTCCTTCTTGGAACACTCCGACCGGTTTCGCCATCTTGCGGCTCATCAGGGAGCTACAAACAAACAGACCAAGTCCTTAGTGCGTCACTTGCAAAAGTTAGGTTTTAAAATGGTGGGCAGAGGGGGGAAACGCCCTCCCTATGTTGTCTGCCTCTTGGTTCTGGCCCGCACCTCAGACTGTTGCTGTTGTCCAAATGAATGCACCTTGTGCTTTAGCTTTAGGCACCATCCAGAGTTCCTGCTTGGCTACTACTGAATGTGTCCCGTCCTCCAGCCTTAAGTACCATCCATCGTTCCTTCTTGGAACACTCCGACCGGTTTCGCCATCTTGCGGCTCATCAGGGAGCTACAAACAAACAGACCAAGTCCTTAGTGCGTCACTTGCAAAAGTTAGGTTTTAAAATGGTGGGCAGAGGGGGGAAAACGCCCTCCCTATGTTGTCTGCCTCTTGGTTCTGGCCCGCACCTCAGACTGTTGCTGTTGTCCAAATGAATGCACCTTGTGCTTTAGCTTTAGGCACCATCCAGAGTTCCTGCTTGGCTACTACTGAATGTGTCCCGTCCTCCAGCCTTAAGTACCATCCATCGTTCCTTCTTGGAACACTCCGACCGGTTTCGCCATCTTGCGGCTCATCAGGGAGCTACAAACAAACAGACCAAGTCCTTAGTGCGTCACTTGCAAAAGTTAGGTTTTAAAATGGTGGGCAGAGGGGGGAAACGCCCTCCCTATGTTGTCTGCCTCTTGGTTCTGGCCCGCACCTCAGACTGTTGCTGTTGTCCAAATGAATGCACCTTGTGCTTTAGCTTTAGGCACCATCCAGAGTTCCTGCTTGGCTACTACTGAATGTGTCCCGTCCTCCAGCCTTAAGTACCATCCATCGTTCCTTCTTGGAACACTCCGACCGGTTTCGCCATCTTGCGGCTCATCAGGGAGCTACAAACAAACAGACCAAGTCCTTAGTGCGTCACTTGCAAAAGTTAGGTTTTAAAATGGTGGGCAGAGGGGGGAAACGCCCTCCCTATGTTGTCTGCCTCTTGGTTCTGGCCCGCACCTCAGACTGTTGCTGTTGTCCAAATGAATGCACCTTGTGCTTTAGCTTTAGGCACCATCCAGAGTTCCTGCTTGGCTACTACTGAATGTGTCCCGTCCTCCAGCCTTAAGTACCATCCATCGTTCCTTCTTGGAACACTCCGACCGGTTTCGCCATCTTGCGGCTCATCAGGGAGCTACAAACAAACAGACCAAGTCCTTAGTGCGTCACTTGCAAAAGTTAGGTTTTAAAATGGTGGGCAGAGGGGGGAAACGCCCTCCCTATGTTGTCTGCCTCTTGGTTCTGGCCCGCACCTCAGACTGTTGCTGTTGTCCAAATGAATGCACCTTGTGCTTTAGCTTTAGGCACCATCCAGAGTTCCTGCTTGGCTACTACTGAATGTGTCCCGTCCTCCAGCCTTAAGTACCATCCATCGTTCCTTCTTGGAACACTCCGACCGGTTTCGCCATCTTGCGGCTCATCAGGGAGCTACAAACAAACAGACCAAGTCCTTAGTGCGTCACTTGCAAAAGTTAGGTTTTAAAATGGTGGGCAGAGGGGGGAAACGCCCTCCCTATGTTGTCTGCCTCTTGGTTCTGGCCCGCACCTCAGACTGTTGCTGTTGTCCAAATGAATGCACCTTGTGCTTTAGCTTTAGGCACCATCCAGAGTTCCTGCTTGGCTACTACTGAATGTGTCCCGTCCTCCAGCCTTAAGTACCATCCATCGTTCCTTCTTGGAACACTCCGACCGGTTTCGCCATCTTGCGGCTCATCAGGGAGCTACAAACAAACAGACCAAGTCCTTAGTGCGTCACTTGCAAAAGTTAGGTTTTAAAATGGTGGGCAGAGGGGGGAAACGCCCTCCCTATGTTGTCTGCCTCTTGGTTCTGGCCCGCACCTCAGACTGTTGCTGTTGTCCAAATGAATGCACCTTGTGCTTTAGCTTTAGGCACCATCCAGAGTTCCTGCTTGGCTACTACTGAATGTGTCCCGTCCTCCAGCCTTAAGTACCATCCATCGTTCCTTCTTGGAACACTCCGACCGGTTTCGCCATCTTGCGGCTCATCAGGGAGCTACAAACAAACAGACCAAGTCCTTAGTGCGTCACTTGCAAAAGTTAGGTTTTAAAATGGTGGGCAGAGGGGGGAAACGCCCTCCCTATGTTGTCTGCCTCTTGGTTCTGGCCCGCACCTCAGACTGTTGCTGTTGTCCAAATGAATGCACCTTGTGCTCTTAGCTTTAGGCACCATCCAGAGTTCCTGCTTGGCTACTACTGAATGTGTCCCGTCCTCCAGCCTTAAGTACCATCCATCGTTCCTTCTTGGAACACTCCGACCGGTTTCGCCATCTTGCGGCTCATCAGGGAGCTACAAACAAACAGACCAAGTCCTTAGTGCGTCACTTGCAAAAGTTAGGTTTTAAAATGGTGGGCAGAGGGGGGAAACGCCCTCCCTATGTTGTCTGCCTCTTGGTTCTGGCCCGCACCTCAGACTGTTGCTGTTGTCCAAATGAATGCACCTTG
>NC_090354.1:0-76878 GCF_035084215.1 Heptranchias perlo
TAACCCTAACCCTAACCCTAACCCTAACCCTAACCCTAACCCTAACCCTAACCCTAACCCTAACCCTAACCCTAACCCTAACCCTAACCCTAACCCTAACCCTAACCCTAACCCTAACCCTAACCCTAACCCTAACCCTAACCCTAACCCTAACCCTAACCCTAACCCTAACCCTAACCCTAACCCTAACCCTAACCCTAACCCTAACCCTAACCCTAACCCTAACCCTAACCCTAACCCTAACCCTAACCCTAACCCTAACCCTAACCCTAACCCTAACCCTAACCCTAACCCTAACCCTAACCCTAACCCTAACCCTAACCCTAACCCTAACCCTAACCCTAACCCTAACCCTAACCCTAACCCTAACCCTAACCCTAACCCTAACCCTAACCCTAACCCTAACCCTAACCCTAACCCTAACCCTAACCCTAACCCTAACCCTAACCCTAACCCTAACCCTAACCCTAACCCTAACCCTAACCCTAACCCTAACCCTAACCCTAACCCTAACCCTAACCCTAACCCTAACCCTAACCCTAACCCTAACCCTAACCCTAACCCTAACCCTAACCCTAACCCTAACCCTAACCCTAACCCTAACCCTAACCCTAACCCTAACCCTAACCCTAACCCTAACCCTAACCCTAACCCTAACCCTAACCCTAACCCTAACCCTAACCCTAACCCTAACCCTAACCCTAACCCTAACCCTAACCCTAACCCTAACCCTAACCCTAACCCTAACCCTAACCCTAACCCTAACCCTAACCCTAACCCTAACCCTAACCCTAACCCTAACCCTAACCCTAACCCTAACCCTAACCCTAACCCTAACCCTAACCCTAACCCTAACCCTAACCCTAACCCTAACCCTAACCCTAACCCTAACCCTAACCCTAACCCTAACCCTAACCCTAACCCTAACCCTAACCCTAACCCTAACCCTAACCCTAACCCTAACCCTAACCCTAACCCTAACCCTAACCCTAACCCTAACCCTAACCCTAACCCTAACCCTAACCCTAACCCTAACCCTAACCCTAACCCTAACCCTAACCCTAACCCTAACCCTAACCCTAACCCTAACCCTAACCCTAACCCTAACCCTAACCCTAACCCTAACCCTAACCCTAACCCTAACCCTAACCCTAACCCTAACCCTAACCCTAACCCTAACCCTAACCCTAACCCTAACCCTAACCCTAACCCTAACCCTAACCCTAACCCTAACCCTAACCCTAACCCTAACCCTAACCCTAACCCTAACCCTAACCCTAACCCTAACCCTAACCCTAACCCTAACCCTAACCCTAACCCTAACCCTAACCCTAACCCTAACCCTAACCCTAACCCTAACCCTAACCCTAACCCTAACCCTAACCCTAACCCTAACCCTAACCCTAACCCTAACCCTAACCCTAACCCTAACCCTAACCCTAACCCTAACCCTAACCCTAACCCTAACCCTAACCCTAACCCTAACCCTAACCCTAACCCTAACCCTAACCCTAACCCTAACCCTAACCCTAACCCTAACCCTAACCCTAACCCTAACCCTAACCCTAACCCTAACCCTAACCCTAACCCTAACCCTAACCCTAACCCTAACCCTAACCCTAACCCTAACCCTAACCCTAACCCTAACCCTAACCCTAACCCTAACCCTAACCCTAACCCTAACCCTAACCCTAACCCTAACCCTAACCCTAACCCTAACCCTAACCCTAACCCTAACCCTAACCCTAACCCTAACCCTAACCCTAACCCTAACCCTAACCCTAACCCTAACCCTAACCCTAACCCTAACCCTAACCCTAACCCTAACCCTAACCCTAACCCTAACCCTAACCCTAACCCTAACCCTAACCCTAACCCTAACCCTAACCCTAACCCTAACCCTAACCCTAACCCTAACCCTAACCCTAACCCTAACCCTAACCCTAACCCTAACCCTAACCCTAACCCTAACCCTAACCCTAACCCTAACCCTAACCCTAACCCTAACCCTAACCCTAACCCTAACCCTAACCCTAACCCTAACCCTAACCCTAACCCTAACCCTAACCCTAACCCTAACCCTAACCCTAACCCTAACCCTAACCCTAACCCTAACCCTAACCCTAACCCTAACCCTAACCCTAACCCTAACCCTAACCCTAACCCTAACCCTAACCCTAACCCTAACCCTAACCCTAACCCTAACCCTAACCCTAACCCTAACCCTAACCCTAACCCTAACCCTAACCCTAACCCTAACCCTAACCCTAACCCTAACCCTAACCCTAACCCTAACCCTAACCCTAACCCTAACCCTAACCCTAACCCTAACCCTAACCCTAACCCTAACCCTAACCCTAACCCTAACCCTAACCCTAACCCTAACCCTAACCCTAACCCTAACCCTAACCCTAACCCTAACCCTAACCCTAACCCTAACCCTAACCCTAACCCTAACCCTAACCCTAACCCTAACCCTAACCCTAACCCTAACCCTAACCCTAACCCTAACCCTAACCCTAACCCTAACCCTAACCCTAACCCTAACCCTAACCCTAACCCTAACCCTAACCCTAACCCTAACCCTAACCCTAACCCTAACCCTAACCCTAACCCTAACCCTAACCCTAACCCTAACCCTAACCCTAACCCTAACCCTAACCCTAACCCTAACCCTAACCCTAACCCTAACCCTAACCCTAACCCTAACCCTAACCCTAACCCTAACCCTAACCCTAACCCTAACCCTAACCCTAACCCTAACCCTAACCCTAACCCTAACCCTAACCCTAACCCTAACCCTAACCCTAACCCTAACCCTAACCCTAACCCTAACCCTAACCCTAACCCTAACCCTAACCCTAACCCTAACCCTAACCCTAACCCTAACCCTAACCCTAACCCTAACCCTAACCCTAACCCTAACCCTAACCCTAACCCTAACCCTAACCCTAACCCTAACCCTAACCCTAACCCTAACCCTAACCCTAACCCTAACCCTAACCCTAACCCTAACCCTAACCCTAACCCTAACCCTAACCCTAACCCTAACCCTAACCCTAACCCTAACCCTAACCCTAACCCTAACCCTAACCCTAACCCTAACCCTAACCCTAACCCTAACCCTAACCCTAACCCTAACCCTAACCCTAACCCTAACCCTAACCCTAACCCTAACCCTAACCCTAACCCTAACCCTAACCCTAACCCTAACCCTAACCCTAACCCTAACCCTAACCCTAACCCTAACCCTAACCCTAACCCTAACCCTAACCCTAACCCTAACCCTAACCCTAACCCTAACCCTAACCCTAACCCTAACCCTAACCCTAACCCTAACCCTAACCCTAACCCTAACCCTAACCCTAACCCTAACCCTAACCCTAACCCTAACCCTAACCCTAACCCTAACCCTAACCCTAACCCTAACCCTAACCCTAACCCTAACCCTAACCCTAACCCTAACCCTAACCCTAACCCTAACCCTAACCCTAACCCTAACCCTAACCCTAACCCTAACCCTAACCCTAACCCTAACCCTAACCCTAACCCTAACCCTAACCCTAACCCTAACCCTAACCCTAACCCTAACCCTAACCCTAACCCTAACCCTAACCCTAACCCTAACCCTAACCCTAACCCTAACCCTAACCCTAACCCTAACCCTAACCCTAACCCTAACCCTAACCCTAACCCTAACCCTAACCCTAACCCTAACCCTAACCCTAACCCTAACCCTAACCCTAACCCTAACCCTAACCCTAACCCTAACCCTAACCCTAACCCTAACCCTAACCCTAACCCGAACCCTAACCCTAACCCTAACCCTAACCCTAACCCTAACCCTAACCCTAACCCTAACCCTAACCCTAACCCTAACCCTAACCCTAACCCTAACCCTAACCCTAACCCTAACCCTAACCCTAACCCTAACCCTAACCCTAACCCTAACCCTAACCCTAACCCTAACCCTAACCCTAACCCTAACCCTAACCCTAACCCTAACCCTAACCCTAACCCTAACCCTAACCCTAACCCTAACCCTAACCCTAACCCTAACCCTAACCCTAACCCTAACCCTAACCCTAACCCTAACCCTAACCCTAACCCTAACCCTAACCCTAACCCTAACCCTAACCCTAACCCTAACCCTAACCCTAACCCTAACCCTAACCCTAACCCTAACCCTAACCCTAACCCTAACCCTAACCCTAACCCTAACCCTAACCCTAACCCTAACCCTAACCCTAACCCTAACCCTAACCCTAACCCTAACCCTAACCCTAACCCTAACCCTAACCCTAACCCTAACCCTAACCCTAACCCTAACCCTAACCCTAACCCTAACCCTAACCCTAACCCTAACCCTAACCCTAACCCTAACCCTAACCCTAACCCTAACCCTAACCCTAACCCTAACCCTAACCCTAACCCTAACCCTAACCCTAACCCTAACCCTAACCCTAACCCTAACCCTAACCCTAACCCTAACCCTAACCCTAACCCTAACCCTAACCCTAACCCTAACCCTAACCCTAACCCTAACCCTAACCCTAACCCTAACCCTAACCCTAACCCTAACCCTAACCCTAACCCTAACCCTAACCCTAACCCTAACCCTAACCCTAACCCTAACCCTAACCCTAACCCTAACCCTAACCCTAACCCTAACCCTAACCCTAACCCTAACCCTAACCCTAACCCTAACCCTAACCCTAACCCTAACCCTAACCCTAACCCTAACCCTAACCCTAACCCTAACCCTAACCCTAACCCTAACCCTAACCCTAACCCTAACCCTAACCCTAACCCTAACCCTAACCCTAACCCTAACCCTAACCCTAACCCTAACCCTAACCCTAACCCTAACCCTAACCCTAACCCTAACCCTAACCCTAACCCTAACCCTAACCCTAACCCTAACCCTAACCCTAACCCTAACCCTAACCCTAACCCTAACCCTAACCCTAACCCTAACCCTAACCCTAACCCTAACCCTAACCCTAACCCTAACCCTAACCCTAACCCTAACCCTAACCCTAACCCTAACCCTAACCCTAACCCTAACCCTAACCCTAACCCTAACCCTAACCCTAACCCTAACCCTAACCCTAACCCTAACCCTAACCCTAACCCTAACCCTAACCCTAACCCTAACCCTAACCCTAACCCTAACCCTAACCCTAACCCTAACCCTAACCCTAACCCTAACCCTAACCCTAACCCTAACCCTAACCCTAACCCTAACCCTAACCCTAACCCTAACCCTAACCCTAACCCTAACCCTAACCCTAACCCTAACCCTAACCCTAACCCTAACCCTAACCCTAACCCTAACCCTAACCCTAACCCTAACCCTAACCCTAACCCTAACCCTAACCCTAACCCTAACCCTAACCCTAACCCTAACCCTAACCCTAACCCTAACCCTAACCCTAACCCTAACCCTAACCCTAACCCTAACCCTAACCCTAACCCTAACCCTAACCCTAACCCTAACCCTAACCCTAACCCTAACCCTAACCCTAACCCTAACCCTAACCCTAACCCTAACCCTAACCCTAACCCTAACCCTAACCCTAACCCTAACCCTAACCCTAACCCTAACCCTAACCCTAACCCTAACCCTAACCCTAACCCTAACCCTAACCCTAACCCTAACCCTAACCCTAACCCTAACCCTAACCCTAACCCTAACCCTAACCCTAACCCTAACCCTAACCCTAACCCTAACCCTAACCCTAACCCTAACCCTAACCCTAACCCTAACCCTAACCCTAACCCTAACCCTAACCCTAACCCTAACCCTAACCCTAACCCTAACCCTAACCCTAACCCTAACCCTAACCCTAACCCTAACCCTAACCCTAACCCTAACCCTAACCCTAACCCTAACCCTAACCCTAACCCTAACCCTAACCCTAACCCTAACCCTAACCCTAACCCTAACCCTAACCCTAACCCTAACCCTAACCCTAACCCTAACCCTAACCCTAACCCTAACCCTAACCCTAACCCTAACCCTAACCCTAACCCTAACCCTAACCCTAACCCTAACCCTAACCCTAACCCTAACCCTAACCCTAACCCTAACCCTAACCCTAACCCTAACCCTAACCCTAACCCTAACCCTAACCCTAACCCTAACCCTAACCCTAACCCTAACCCTAACCCTAACCCTAACCCTAACCCTAACCCTAACCCTAACCCTAACCCTAACCCTAACCCTAACCCTAACCCTAACCCTAACCCTAACCCTAACCCTAACCCTAACCCTAACCCTAACCCTAACCCTAACCCTAACCCTAACCCTAACCCTAACCCTAACCCTAACCCTAACCCTAACCCTAACCCTAACCCTAACCCTAACCCTAACCCTAACCCTAACCCTAACCCTAACCCTAACCCTAACCCTAACCCTAACCCTAACCCTAACCCTAACCCTAACCCTAACCCTAACCCTAACCCTAACCCTAACCCTAACCCTAACCCTAACCCTAACCCTAACCCTAACCCTAACCCTAACCCTAACCCTAACCCTAACCCTAACCCTAACCCTAACCCTAACCCTAACCCTAACCCTAACCCTAACCCTAACCCTAACCCTAACCCTAACCCTAACCCTAACCCTAACCCTAACCCTAACCCTAACCCTAACCCTAACCCTAACCCTAACCCTAACCCTAACCCTAACCCTAACCCTAACCCTAACCCTAACCCTAACCCTAACCCTAACCCTAACCCTAACCCTAACCCTAACCCTAACCCTAACCCTAACCCTAACCCTAACCCTAACCCTAACCCTAACCCTAACCCTAACCCTAACCCTAACCCTAACCCTAACCCTAACCCTAACCCTAACCCTAACCCTAACCCTAACCCTAACCCTAACCCTAACCCTAACCCTAACCCTAACCCTAACCCTAACCCTAACCCTAACCCTAACCCTAACCCTAACCCTAACCCTAACCCTAACCCTAACCCTAACCCTAACCCTAACCCTAACCCTAACCCTAACCCTAACCCTAACCCTAACCCTAACCCTAACCCTAACCCTAACCCTAACCCTAACCCTAACCCTAACCCTAACCCTAACCCTAACCCTAACCCTAACCCTAACCCTAACCCTAACCCTAACCCTAACCCTAACCCTAACCCTAACCCTAACCCTAACCCTAACCCTAACCCTAACCCTAACCCTAACCCTAACCCTAACCCTAACCCTAACCCTAACCCTAACCCTAACCCTAACCCTAACCCTAACCCTAACCCTAACCCTAACCCTAACCCTAACCCTAACCCTAACCCTAACCCTAACCCTAACCCTAACCCTAACCCTAACCCTAACCCTAACCCTAACCCTAACCCTAACCCTAACCCTAACCCTAACCCTAACCCTAACCCTAACCCTAACCCTAACCCTAACCCTAACCCTAACCCTAACCCTAACCCTAACCCTAACCCTAACCCTAACCCTAACCCTAACCCTAACCCTAACCCTAACCCTAACCCTAACCCTAACCCTAACCCTAACCCTAACCCTAACCCTAACCCTAACCCTAACCCTAACCCTAACCCTAACCCTAACCCTAACCCTAACCCTAACCCTAACCCTAACCCTAACCCTAACCCTAACCCTAACCCTAACCCTAACCCTAACCCTAACCCTAACCCTAACCCTAACCCTAACCCTAACCCTAACCCTAACCCTAACCCTAACCCTAACCCTAACCCTAACCCTAACCCTAACCCTAACCCTAACCCTAACCCTAACCCTAACCCTAACCCTAACCCTAACCCTAACCCTAACCCTAACCCTAACCCTAACCCTAACCCTAACCCTAACCCTAACCCTAACCCTAACCCTAACCCTAACCCTAACCCTAACCCTAACCCTAACCCTAACCCTAACCCTAACCCTAACCCTAACCCTAACCCTAACCCTAACCCTAACCCTAACCCTAACCCTAACCCTAACCCTAACCCTAACCCTAACCCTAACCCTAACCCTAACCCTAACCCTAACCCTAACCCTAACCCTAACCCTAACCCTAACCCTAACCCTAACCCTAACCCTAACCCTAACCCTAACCCTAACCCTAACCCTAACCCTAACCCTAACCCTAACCCTAACCCTAACCCTAACCCTAACCCTAACCCTAACCCTAACCCTAACCCTAACCCTAACCCTAACCCTAACCCTAACCCTAACCCTAACCCTAACCCTAACCCTAACCCTAACCCTAACCCTAACCCTAACCCTAACCCTAACCCTAACCCTAACCCTAACCCTAACCCTAACCCTAACCCTAACCCTAACCCTAACCCTAACCCTAACCCTAACCCTAACCCTAACCCTAACCCTAACCCTAACCCTAACCCTAACCCTAACCCTAACCCTAACCCTAACCCTAACCCTAACCCTAACCCTAACCCTAACCCTAACCCTAACCCTAACCCTAACCCTAACCCTAACCCTAACCCTAACCCTAACCCTAACCCTAACCCTAACCCTAACCCTAACCCTAACCCTAACCCTAACCCTAACCCTAACCCTAACCCTAACCCTAACCCTAACCCTAACCCTAACCCTAACCCTAACCCTAACCCTAACCCTAACCCTAACCCTAACCCTAACCCTAACCCTAACCCTAACCCTAACCCTAACCCTAACCCTAACCCTAACCCTAACCCTAACCCTAACCCTAACCCTAACCCTAACCCTAACCCTAACCCTAACCCTAACCCTAACCCTAACCCTAACCCTAACCCTAACCCTAACCCTAACCCTAACCCTAACCCTAACCCTAACCCTAACCCTAACCCTAACCCTAACCCTAACCCTAACCCTAACCCTAACCCTAACCCTAACCCTAACCCTAACCCTAACCCTAACCCTAACCCTAACCCTAACCCTAACCCTAACCCTAACCCTAACCCTAACCCTAACCCTAACCCTAACCCTAACCCTAACCCTAACCCTAACCCTAACCCTAACCCTAACCCTAACCCTAACCCTAACCCTAACCCTAACCCTAACCCTAACCCTAACCCTAACCCTAACCCTAACCCTAACCCTAACCCTAACCCTAACCCTAACCCTAACCCTAACCCTAACCCTAACCCTAACCCTAACCCTAACCCTAACCCTAACCCTAACCTAACCCTAACCCTAACCCTAACCCTAACCCTAACCCTAACCCTAACCCTAACCCTAACCCTAACCCTAACCCTAACCCTAACCCTAACCCTAACCCTAACCCTAACCCTAACCCTAACCCTAACCCTAACCCTAACCCTAACCCTAACCCTAACCCTAACCCTAACCCTAACCCTAACCCTAACCCTAACCCTAACCCTAACCCTAACCCTAACCCTAACCCTAACCCTAACCCTAACCAAACCCTAACCCTAACCAACCTAACCCTAACCCTAACCCTAACCCTAACCCTAACCCTAACCCTAACCCTAACCCTAACCCTAACCCTAACCCTAACCCTAACCCTAACCCTAACCTAACCCTAACCCTAACCCTAAACCCTAACCCTAACCCTAACCCTAACCCTAACCCTAACCCTAACCTAACCCTAACCCTAACCCTAACCCTAACCCTAACCCTAACCCTAACCCTAACCCTAACCCTAACCCTAACCCTAACCCTAACCCTAACCCTAACCCTAACCCTAACCCTAACCCTAACCCTAACCCTAACCCTAACCCTAACCCTAACCCTAACCCTAACCTAACCACCCTAACCCTAACCCTAACCCTAACCCTAACCCTAACCCTAACCCTAACCCTAACCCTAACCCTAACCCTAACCCTAACCCTAACCCTAACCCTAACCCTAACCCTAACCCTAACCCTAACCCTAACCCTAACCCTAACCCTAACCCTAACCCTAACCCTAACCCTAACCCTAACCCTAACCCTAACCCTAACCCTAACCCTAACCCTAACCCTAACCCTAACCCTAACCCTAACCCTAACCCTAACCCTAACCCTAACCCTAACCCTAACCCTAACCCTAACCCTAACCCTAACCCTAACCCTAACCCTAACCCTAACCCTAACCCTAACCCTAACCCTAACCCTAACCCTAACCCTAACCCTAACCCTAACCCTAACCCTAACCCTAACCCTAACCCTAACCCTAACCCTAACCCTAACCCTAACCCTAACCCTAACCCTAACCCTAACCCTAACCCTAACCCTAACCCTAACCCTAACCCTAACCCTAACCCTAACCCTAACCCTAACCCTAACCCTAACCCTAACCCTAACCCTAACCCTAACCCTAACCCTAACCCTAACCCTAACCCTAACCCTAACCCTAACCCTAACCCTAACCCTAACCCTAACCCTAACCCTAACCCTAACCCTAACCCTAACCCTAACCCTAACCCTAACCCTAACCCTAACCCTAACCCTAACCCTAACCCTAACCCTAACCCTAACCCTAACCCTAACCCTAACCCTAACCCTAACCCTAACCCTAACCCTAACCCTAACCCTAACCCTAACCCTAACCCTAACCCTAACCCTAACCCTAACCCTAACCCTAACCCTAACCCTAACCCTAACCCTAACCCTAACCCTAACCCTAACCCTAACCCTAACCCTAACCCTAACCCTAACCCTAACCCTAACCCTAACCCTAACCCTAACCCTAACCCTAACCCTAACCCTAACCCTAACCCTAACCCTAACCCTAACCCTAATGCAGCGTCAGTAGTAGCCAAGCAGGAACTCTGGATGGTGCCTAAAGCTAAAGCACAAGGTGCATTCATTTGGACAACAGCAACAGTCTGAGGTGCGGGCCAGAACCAAGAGGCAGACAACATAGGGAGGGCGTTTCCCCCCTCTGCCCACCATTTTAAAACCTAACCCTAACCCTAACCCTAACCCTAACCCTAACCCTAACCCTAACCCTAACCCTAACCCTAACCCTAACCCTAACCCTAACCCTAACCCTAACCCTAACCCTAACCCTAACCCTAACCCTAACCCTAACCCTAACCCTAACCCTAACCCTAACCCTAACCCTAACCCTAACCCTAACCCTAACCCTAACCCTAACCCTAACCCTAACCCTAACCCTAACCCTAACCCTAACCCTAACCCTAACCCTAACCCTAACCCTAACCCTAACCCTAACCCTAACCCTAACCCTAACCCTAACCCTAACCCTAACCCTAACCCTAACCCTAACCCTAACCCTAACCCTAACCCTAACCCTAACCCTAACCCTAACCCTAACCCTAACCCTAACCCTAACCCTAACCCTAACCCTAACCCTAACCCTAACCCTAACCCTAACCCTAACCCTAACCCTAACCCTAACCCTAACCCTAACCCTAACCCTAACCCTAACCCTAACCCTAACCCTAACCCTAACCCTAACCCTAACCCTAACCCTAACCCTAACCCTAACCCTAACCCTAACCCTAACCCTAACCCTAATGCAGCGTAACCCTAACCCTAACCCTAACCCTAACCCTAACCCTAACCCTAACCCTAACCCTAACCCTAACCCTAACCCTAACCCTAACCCTAACCCTAACCCTAACCCTAACCCTAACCCTAACCCTAACCCTAACCCTAACCCTAACCCTAACCCTAACCCTAACCCTAACCCTAACCCTAACCCTAACCCTAACCCTAACCCTAACCCTAACCCTAACCCTAACCCTAACCCTAACCCTAACCCTAACCCTAACCCTAACCCTAACCCTAACCCTAACCCTAACCCTAACCCTAACCCTAACCCTAACCCTAACCCTAACCCTAACCCTAACCCTAACCCTAACCCTAACCCTAACCCTAACCCTAACCCTAACCCTAACCCTAACCCTAACCCTAACCCTAACCCTAACCCTAACCCTAACCCTAACCCTAACCCTAACCCTAACCCTAACCCTAACCCTAACCCTAACCCTAACCCTAACCCTAACCCTAACCCTAACCCTAACCCTAACCCTAACCCTAACCCTAACCCTAACCCTAACCCTAACCCTAACCCTAACCCTAACCCTAACCCTAACCCTAACCCTAACCCTAACCCTAACCCTAACCCTAACCCTAACCCTAACCCTAACCCTAACCCTAACCCTAACCCTAACCCTAACCCTAACCCTAACCCTAACCCTAACCCTAACCCTAACCCTAACCCTAACCCTAACCCTAACCCTAACCCTAACCCTAACCCTAACCCTAACCCTAACCCTAACCCTAACCCTAACCCTAACCCTAACCCTAACCCTAACCCTAACCCTAACCCTAACCCTAACCCTAACCCTAACCCTAACCCTAACCCTAACCCTAACCCTAACCCTAACCCTAACCCTAACCCTAACCCTAACCCTAACCCTAACCCTAACCCTAACCCTAACCCTAACCCTAACCCTAACCCTAACCCTAACCCTAACCCTAACCCTAACCCTAACCCTAACCCTAACCCTAACCCTAACCCTAACCCTAACCCTAACCCTAACCCTAACCCTAACCCTAACCCTAACCCTAACCCTAACCCTAACCCTAACCCTAACCCTAACCCTAACCCTAACCCTAACCCTAACCCTAACCCTAACCCTAACCCTAACCCTAACCCTAACCCTAACCCTAACCCTAACCCTAACCCTAACCCTAACCCTAACCCTAACCCTAACCCTAACCCTAACCCTAACCCTAACCCTAACCCTAACCCTAACCCTAACCCTAACCCTAACCCTAACCCTAACCCTAACCCTAACCCTAACCCTAACCCTAACCCTAACCCTAACCCTAACCCTAACCCTAACCCTAACCCTAACCCTAACCCTAACCCTAACCCTAACCCTAACCCTAACCCTAACCCTAACCCTAACCCTAACCCTAACCCTAACCCTAACCCTAACCCTAACCCTAACCCTAACCCTAACCCTAACCCTAACCCTAACCCTAACCCTAACCCTAACCCTAACCCTAACCCTAACCCTAACCCTAACCCTAACCCTAACCCTAACCCTAACCCTAACCCTAACCCTAACCCTAACCCTAACCCTAACCCTAACCCTAACCCTAACCCTAACCCTAACCCTAACCCTAACCCTAACCCTAACCCTAACCCTAACCCTAACCCTAACCCTAACCCTAACCCTAACCCTAACCCTAACCCTAACCCTAACCCTAACCCTAACCCTAACCCTAACCCTAACCCTAACCCTAACCCTAACCCTAACCCTAACCCTAACCCTAACCCTAACCCTAACCCTAACCCTAACCCTAACCCTAACCCTAACCCTAACCCTAACCCTAACCCTAACCCTAACCCTAACCCTAACCCTAACCCTAACCCTAACCCTAACCCTAACCCTAACCCTAACCCTAACCCTAACCCTAACCCTAACCCTAACCCTAACCCTAACCCTAACCCTAACCCTAACCCTAACCCTAACCCTAACCCTAACCCTAACCCTAACCCTAACCCTAACCCTAACCCTAACCCTAACCCTAACCCTAACCCTAACCCTAACCCTAACCCTAACCCTAACCCTAACCCTAACCCTAACCCTAACCCTAACCCTAACCCTAACCCTAACCCTAACCCTAACCCTAACCCTAACCCTAACCCTAACCCTAACCCTAACCCTAACCCTAACCCTAACCCTAACCCTAACCCTAACCCTAACCCTAACCCTAACCCTAACCCTAACCCTAACCCTAACCCTAACCCTAACCCTAACCCTAACCCTAACCCTAACCCTAACCCTAACCCTAACCCTAACCCTAACCCTAACCCTAACCCTAACCCTAACCCTAACCCTAACCCTAACCCTAACCCTAACCCTAACCCTAACCCTAACCCTAACCCTAACCCTAACCCTAACCCTAACCCTAACCCTAACCCTAACCCTAACCCTAACCCTAACCCTAACCCTAACCCTAACCCTAACCCTAACCCTAACCCTAACCCTAACCCTAACCCTAACCCTAACCCTAACCCTAACCCTAACCCTAACCCTAACCCTAACCCTAACCCTAACCCTAACCCTAACCCTAACCCTAACCCTAACCCTAACCCTAACCCTAACCCTAACCCTAACCCTAACCCTAACCCTAACCCTAACCCTAACCCTAACCCTAACCCTAACCCTAACCCTAACCCTAACCCTAACCCTAACCCTAACCCTAACCCTAACCCTAACCCTAACCCTAACCCTAACCCTAACCCTAACCCTAACCCTAACCCTAACCCTAACCCTAACCCTAACCCTAACCCTAACCCTAACCCTAACCCTAACCCTAACCCTAACCCTAACCCTAACCCTAACCCTAACCCTAACCTCCTGCCCACACCATACAACCTAACCCTAACCCTAACCCTAACCCTAACCCTAACCC
The DNA here is from genome assembly GCF_035084215.1 of Heptranchias perlo. NCBI lineage: Eukaryota > Metazoa > Chordata > Chondrichthyes > Hexanchiformes > Hexanchidae > Heptranchias > Heptranchias perlo. The sequence continues at coordinate 14,383 of NC_090354.1, forward strand.
TAACCCTAACCCTAATTCACTAACCCTAACCCTAACCCTAACCCTAACCCTAACCCTAACCCTAACCCTAATTCACTAACCCTAACCCTAACCCTAACCCTAACCCTAACCCTAACCCTAACCCTAATGCAGCACTAACCCTAACCCTAACCCTAACCCTAACCCTAACCCTAACCCTAACCCTAACCCTAACCCTAATGCACTAACCCTAACCCTAACCCTAACCCTAACCCTAACCCTAACCCTAATGCACTAACCCTAACCCTAACCCTAACCCTAACCCTAACCCTAACCCTAACCCTAACCCTAACCCTAACCCTAATGCAGCAACGATGGATGGTACTTAAGGCTGGAGGACGGGACACATTCAGTAGTAGCCAAGCAGGAACTCTGGATGGTGCCTAAAGCTAAAGCACAAGGTGCATTCATTTGGACAACAGCAACAGTCTGAGGTGCGGGCCAGAACCAAGAGGCAGACAACATAGGGAGGGCGTTTTTCCCCCCTCTGCCCACCATTTTAAAACCTAACCCTAACCCTAACCCTAACCCTAACCCTAACCCTAACCCTAACCCTAACCCTAACCCTAACCCTAACTCACTAACCCTAACCCTAACCCTAACCCTAACCCTAACCCTAACCCTAACCCTAACCCTAACCCTAATGCAACCCTAACCCTAACCCTAACCCTAACCCTAACCCTAACCCTAACCCTAACCCTAACCCTAATGCACTAACCCTAACCCTAACCCTAACCCTAACCCTAACCCTAACCCTAACCCTAACCCTAACCCTAACCCTAACCCTAACCCTAACCCTAACCCTAATGCAGCGTAACCCTAACCCTAACCCTAACCCTAACCCTAACCCTAACCCTAACCCTAACCCTAACCCTAACCCTAACCCTAACCCTAACCCTAATGCAGCGTAACCCTAACCCTAACCCTAACCCTAACCCTAACCCTAACCCTAACCCTAACCCTAACCCTAACCCTAACCCTAACCCTAACCCTAACCCTAACCCTAACCCTAACCCTAATGCAGCGTAACCCTAACCCTAACCCTAACCCTAACCCTAACCCTAACCCTAACCCTAACCCTAACCCTAACCCTAACCCTAACCCTAACCCTAACCCTAACCCTAACCCTAACCCTAATGCAGCGTTCCAAGAAGGAACGATGGATGGTACTTAAGGCTGCAGGACGGGACACATTCAGTAGTAGCCAAGCAGGAACTCTGGATGGTGCCTAAAGCTAAAGCACAAGGTGCATTCATTTGGACAACAGCAACAGTCTGAGGTGCGGGCCAGAACCAAGAGGCAGACAACATAGGGAGGGCGTTTCCCCCCTCTGCCCACCATTTTAAAACCTAACTTTTGCAAGTGACGCACTAAGGACTTGGTCTGTTTGTTTGTAGCTCCCTGATGAGCCGCAAGATGGCGAAACCGGTCGGAGTGTTCCAAGAAGGAACGATGGATGGTACTTAAGGCTGCAGGACGGGACACATTCAGTAGTAGCCAAGCAGGAACTCTGGATGGTGCCTAAAGCTAAAGCACAAGGTGCATTCATTTGGACAACAGCAACAGTCTGAGGTGCGGGCCAGAACCAAGAGGCAGACAACATAGGGAGGGCGTTTCCCCCCTCTGCCCACCATTTTAAAACCTAACTTTTGCAAGTGACGCACTAAGGACTTGGTCTGTTTGTTTGTAGCTCCCTGATGAGCCGCAAGATGGCGAAACCGGTCGGAGTGTTCCAAGAAGGAACGATGGATGGTACTTAAGGCTGCAGGACGGGACACATTCAGTAGTAGCCAAGCAGGAACTCTGGATGGTGCCTAAAGCTAAAGCACAAGGTGCATTCATTTGGACAACAGCAACAGTCTGAGGTGCGGGCCAGAACCAAGAGGCAGACAACATAGGGAGGGCGTTTCCCCCCTCTGCCCACCATTTTAAAACCTAACCCTAACCCTAACCCTAACCCTAACCCTAACCCTAACCCTAACCCTAACCACTAACCCTAACCCTAACCCTAACCCTAACCCTAACCCTAACCCTAACCCTAACCCTAACGCACCGTAACTCTAATACAGCAAACCTAATCTCCCACCCCACCCCTAAAATCTAAGCCTAACACACCCCACCCTACTCCTAAACCCTGACCCTCACTTAACCCTACCCCTAATGCAACCCTAACCCATAACTCCAACCCCCCAGCCCTGAATCTAATCACAACTCTCCAAATGCACCCCACTCTACCCCTAAAGCCTAACCGTAACTCTAATACAGCAAACCTAATCTCCCACCCCACCCCTAAAATCTAAGCCTAACACACCCCACCCTACTCCTAAACCCTGACCCTCACTTAACCCTACCCCTAATGCAACCCTAACCCATAACTCCAACCCCCCAGCCCTGAATCTAATCACAACTCTGACCCTGGACCCTAACCCTGATGCACCCTACCCTACCCCTAAACACCTAACCCTAACCCTGATGCACCCTACCCTACCCCTAAACACCTAACCCTAACCCTGATGCACCCAACCCTACCCCTAAAACATAACCCTAACCCCACCCCACCCCTAAACACCTAACCCTAACCCTGATGCACCCCAACCTAACCCCAATATAGCCCTGAACCTAACTGCGACCCTGACCCTCACCTAACCCCAACACTAACCCCAGTGCAGCAACCCTAACCCTAACCTGAACCCCCCAACCTCAATACAACATAACCCTAACACTACGTAAAATAAAGGGTAGAGTTCCAACACCAATAATAATAACTAAATACGACATAGAGGCCATAAATTGGCAAAACCCAGGAACTGATTATAACCCCAGAGGGGGATCAAAGGATTACGGATCAAGAAATTACTAAGAAGCGATCGGCAAGAAAAAGAAGCCAGGTGGTAAGGTAAAGCGTGGGCCAACCAAAAGTGGCAGGTATAAGTGACAAGAAGCTCAAGGGATGAGTGAGAATACGAACACAAGAGGGTGTAACTACCCTCCTGCCCACACCATACAACCTAACCCTAACCCTAACCCTAACCCTAACCCTAACCCTAACCCTAATTCACTAACCCTAACCCTAACCCTAACCCTAACCCTAACCCTAACCCTAATTCACTAACCCTAACCCTAACCCTAACCCTAACCCTAACCCTAACCCTAACCCTAACCCTAATGCAGCACTAACCCTAACCCTAACCCTAACCCTAACCCTAACCCTAACCCTAACCCTAACCCTAACCCTAATGCACTAACCCTAACCCTAACCCTAACCCTAACCCTAACCCTAACCCTAACCCTAACCCTAATGCACTAACCCTAACCCTAACCCTAACCCTAACCCTAACCCTAACCCTAACCCTAACCCTAACCCTAACCCTAACCCTAATGCAGCAACGATGGATGGTACTTAAGGCTGGAGGACGGGACACATTCAGTAGTAGCCAAGCAGGAACTCTGGATGGTGCCTAAAGCTAAAGCACAAGGTGCATTCATTTGGACAACAGCAACAGTCTGAGGTGCGGGCCAGAACCAAGAGGCAGACAACATAGGGAGGGCGTTTTCCCCCCTCTGCCCACCATTTTAAAACCTAACTTTTGCAAGTGACGCACTAAGGACTTGGTCTGTTTGTTTGTAGCTCCCTGATGAGCCGTGAGATGGCGAAACCGGTCGGAGTGTTCCAAGAAGGAACGATGGATGGTACTTAAGGCTGGAGGACGGGACACATTCAGTAGTAGCCAAGCAGGAACTCTGGATGGTGCCTAAAGCTAAAGCACAAGGTGCATTCATTTGGACAACAGCAACAGTCTGAGGTGCGGGCCAGAACCAAGAGGCAGACAACATAGGGAGGGCGTTTTCCCCCCTCTGCCCACCATTTTAAAACCTAACTTTTGCAAGTGACGCACTAAGGACTTGGTCTGTTTGTTTGTAGCTCCCTGATGAGCCGTGAGATGGCGAAACCGGTCGGAGTGTTCCAAGAAGGAACGATGGATGGTACTTAAGGCTGGAGGACGGGACACATTCAGTAGTAGCCAAGCAGGAACTCTGGATGGTGCCTAAAGCTAAAGCACAAGGTGCATTCATTTGGACAACAGCAACAGTCTGAGGTGCGGGCCAGAACCAAGAGGCAGACAACATAGGGAGGGCGTTTCCCCCCTCTGCCCACCATTTTAAAACCTAACTTTTGCAAGTGACGCACTAAGGACTTGGTCTGTTTGTTTGTAGCTCCCTGATGAGCCGCAAGATGGCGAAACCGGTCGGAGTGTTCCAAGAAGGAACGATGGATGGTACTTAAGGCTGCAGGACGGGACACATTCAGTAGTAGCCAAGCAGGAACTCTGGATGGTGCCTAAAGCTAAAGCACAAGGTGCATTCATTTGGACAACAGCAACAGTCTGAGGTGCGGGCCAGAACCAAGAGGCAGACAACATAGGGAGGGCGTTTCCCCCCTCTGCCCACCATTTTAAAACCTAACTTTTGCAAGTGACGCACTAAGGACTTGGTCTGTTTGTTTGTAGCTCCCTGATGAGCCGCAAGATGGCGAAACCGGTCGGAGTGTTCCAAGAAGGAACGATGGATGGTACTTAAGGCTGCAGGACGGGACACATTCAGTAGTAGCCAAGCAGGAACTCTGGATGGTGCCTAAAGCTAAAGCACAAGGTGCATTCATTTGGACAACAGCAACAGTCTGAGGTGCGGGCCAGAACCAAGAGGCAGACAACATAGGGAGGGCGTTTCCCCCCTCTGCCCACCATTTTAAAACCTAACTTTTGCAAGTGACGCACTAAGGACTTGGTCTGTTTGTTTGTAGCTCCCTGATGAGCCGCAAGATGGCGAAACCGGTCGGAGTGTTCCAAGAAGGAACGATGGATGGTACTTAAGGCTGCAGGACGGGACACATTCAGTAGTAGCCAAGCAGGAACTCTGGATGGTGCCTAAAGCTAAAGCACAAGGTGCATTCATTTGGACAACAGCAACAGTCTGAGGTGCGGGCCAGAACCAAGAGGCAGACAACATAGGGAGGGCGTTTCCCCCCTCTGCCCACCATTTTAAAACCTAACCCTAACCCTAACCCTAACCCTAACCCTAACCCTAACCACTAACCCTAACCCTAACCCTAACCCTAACCCTAACCCTAACCCTAACCCTAACCCTAACGCACCGTAACTCTAATACAGCAAACCTAATCTCCCACCCCACCCCTAAAATCTAAGCCTAACACACCCCACCCTACTCCTAAACCCTGACCCTCACTTAACCCTACCCCTAATGCAACCCTAACCCATAACTCCAACCCCCCAGCCCTGAATCTAATCACAACTCTCCAAATGCACCCCACTCTACCCCTAAAGCCTAACCGTAACTCTAATACAGCAAACCTAATCTCCCACCCCACCCCTAAAATCTAAGCCTAACACACCCCACCCTACTCCTAAACCCTGACCCTCACTTAACCCTACCCCTAATGCAACCCTAACCCATAACTCCAACCCCCCAGCCCTGAATCTAATCACAACTCTGACCCTGGACCCTAACCCTGATGCACCCTACCCTACCCCTAAACACCTAACCCTAACCCTGATGCACCCTACCCTACCCCTAAACACCTAACCCTAACCCTGATGCACCCAACCCTACCCCTAAAACATAACCCTAACCCCACCCCACCCCTAAACACCTAACCCTAACCCTGATGCACCCCAACCTAACCCCAATATAGCCCTGAACCTAACTGCGACCCTGACCCTCACCTAACCCCAACACTAACCCCAGTGCAGCAACCCTAACCCTAACCTGAACCCCCCAACCTCAATACAACATAACCCTAACACTACGTAAAATAAAGGGTAGAGTTCCAACACCAATAATAATAACTAAATACGACATAGAGGCCATAAATTGGCAAAACCCAGGAACTGATTATAACCCCAGAGGGGGATCAAAGGATTACGGATCAAGAAATTACTAAGAAGCGATCGGCAAGAAAAAGAAGCCAGGTGGTAAGGTAAAGCGTGGGCCAACCAAAAGTGGCAGGTATAAGTGACAAGAAGCTCAAGGGATGAGTGAGAATACGAACACAAGAGGGTGTAACTACCCTCCTGCCCACACCATACAACCTAACCCTAACCCTAACCCTAACCCTAACCCTAACCCTAACCCTAACCCTAATTCACTAACCCTAACCCTAACCCTAACCCTAACCCTAACCCTAACCCTAACCCTAATTCACTAACCCTAACCCTAACCCTAACCCTAACCCTAACCCTAACCCTAACCCTAATGCAGCACTAACCCTAACCCTAACCCTAACCCTAACCCTAACCCTAACCCTAACCCTAACCCTAACCCTAACCCTAATGCACTAACCCTAACCCTAACCCTAACCCTAACCCTAACCCTAACCCTAATGCACTAACCCTAACCCTAACCCTAACCCTAACCCTAACCCTAACCCTAACCCTAACCCTAACCCTAACCCTAACCCTAATGCAGCAACGATGGATGGTACTTAAGGCTGGAGGACGGGACACATTCAGTAGTAGCCAAGCAGGAACTCTGGATGGTGCCTAAAGCTAAAGCACAAGGTGCATTCATTTGGACAACAGCAACAGTCTGAGGTGCGGGCCAGAACCAAGAGGCAGACAACATAGGGAGGGCGTTTTCCCCCCTCTGCCCACCATTTTAAAACCTAACTTTTGCAAGTGACGCACTAAGGACTTGGTCTGTTTGTTTGTAGCTCCCTGATGAGCCGTGAGATGGCGAAACCGGTCGGAGTGTTCCAAGAAGGAACGATGGATGGTACTTAAGGCTGGAGGACGGGACACATTCAGTAGTAGCCAAGCAGGAACTCTGGATGGTGCCTAAAGCTAAAGCACAAGGTGCATTCATTTGGACAACAGCAACAGTCTGAGGTGCGGGCCAGAACCAAGAGGCAGACAACATAGGGAGGGCGTTTTCCCCCCTCTGCCCACCATTTTAAAACCTAACTTTTGCAAGTGACGCACTAAGGACTTGGTCTGTTTGTTTGTAGCTCCCTGATGAGCCGTGAGATGGCGAAACCGGTCGGAGTGTTCCAAGAAGGAACGATGGATGGTACTTAAGGCTGGAGGACGGGACACATTCAGTAGTAGCCAAGCAGGAACTCTGGATGGTGCCTAAAGCTAAAGCACAAGGTGCATTCATTTGGACAACAGCAACAGTCTGAGGTGCGGGCCAGAACCAAGAGGCAGACAACATAGGGAGGGCGTTTCCCCCCTCTGCCCACCATTTTAAAACCTAACTTTTGCAAGTGACGCACTAAGGACTTGGTCTGTTTGTTTGTAGCTCCCTGATGAGCCGTGAGATGGCGAAACCGGTCGGAGTGTTCCAAGAAGGAACGATGGATGGTACTTAAGGCTGGAGGACGGGACACATTCAGTAGTAGCCAAGCAGGAACTCTGGATGGTGCCTAAAGCTAAAGCACAAGGTGCATTCATTTGGACAACAGCAACAGTCTGAGGTGCGGGCCAGAACCAAGAGGCAGACAACATAGGGAGGGCGTTTCCCCCCTCTGCCCACCATTTTAAAACCTAACTTTTGCAAGTGACGCACTAAGGACTTGGTCTGTTTGTTTGTAGCTCCCTGATGAGCCGTGAGATGGCGAAACCGGTCGGAGTGTTCCAAGAAGGAACGATGGATGGTACTTAAGGCTGGAGGACGGGACACATTCAGTAGTAGCCAAGCAGGAACTCTGGATGGTGCCTAAAGCTAAAGCACAAGGTGCATTCATTTGGACAACAGCAACAGTCTGAGGTGCGGGCCAGAACCAAGAGGCAGACAACATAGGGAGGGCGTTTCCCCCCTCTGCCCACCATTTTAAAACCTAACTTTTGCAAGTGACGCACTAAGGACTTGGTCTGTTTGTTTGTAGCTCCCTGATGAGCCGTGAGATGGCGAAACCGGTCGGAGTGTTCCAAGAAGGAACGATGGATGGTACTTAAGGCTGGAGGACGGGACACATTCAGTAGTAGCCAAGCAGGAACTCTGGATGGTGCCTAAAGCTAAAGCACAAGGTGCATTCATTTGGACAACAGCAACAGTCTGAGGTGCGGGCCAGAACCAAGAGGCAGACAACATAGGGAGGGCGTTTCCCCCCTCTGCCCACCATTTTAAAACCTAACTTTTGCAAGTGACGCACTAAGGACTTGGTCTGTTTGTTTGTAGCTCCCTGATGAGCCGTGAGATGGCGAAACCGGTCGGAGTGTTCCAAGAAGGAACGATGGATGGTACTTAAGGCTGGAGGACGGGACACATTCAGTAGTAGCCAAGCAGGAACTCTGGATGGTGCCTAAAGCTAAAGCACAAGGTGCATTCATTTGGACAACAGCAACAGTCTGAGGTGCGGGCCAGAACCAAGAGGCAGACAACATAGGGAGGGCGTTTCCCCCCTCTGCCCACCATTTTAAAACCTAACTTTTGCAAGTGACGCACTAAGGACTTGGTCTGTTTGTTTGTAGCTCCCTGATGAGCCGTGAGATGGCGAAACCGGTCGGAGTGTTCCAAGAAGGAACGATGGATGGTACTTAAGGCTGGAGGACGGGACACATTCAGTAGTAGCCAAGCAGGAACTCTGGATGGTGCCTAAAGCTAAAGCACAAGGTGCATTCATTTGGACAACAGCAACAGTCTGAGGTGCGGGCCAGAACCAAGAGGCAGACAACATAGGGAGGGCGTTTCCCCCCTCTGCCCACCATTTTAAAACCTAACTTTTGCAAGTGACGCACTAAGGACTTGGTCTGTTTGTTTGTAGCTCCCTGATGAGCCGTGAGATGGCGAAACCGGTCGGAGTGTTCCAAGAAGGAACGATGGATGGTACTTAAGGCTGGAGGACGGGACACATTCAGTAGTAGCCAAGCAGGAACTCTGGATGGTGCCTAAAGCTAAAGCACAAGGTGCATTCATTTGGACAACAGCAACAGTCTGAGGTGCGGGCCAGAACCAAGAGGCAGACAACATAGGGAGGGCGTTTCCCCCCTCTGCCCACCATTTTAAAACCTAACTTTTGCAAGTGACGCACTAAGGACTTGGTCTGTTTGTTTGTAGCTCCCTGATGAGCCGTGAGATGGCGAAACCGGTCGGAGTGTTCCAAGAAGGAACGATGGATGGTACTTAAGGCTGGAGGACGGGACACATTCAGTAGTAGCCAAGCAGGAACTCTGGATGGTGCCTAAAGCTAAAGCACAAGGTGCATTCATTTGGACAACAGCAACAGTCTGAGGTGCGGGCCAGAACCAAGAGGCAGACAACATAGGGAGGGCGTTTCCCCCCTCTGCCCACCATTTTAAAACCTAACCCTAACCCTAACCCTAACCCTAACCCTAATGCAACCCTAACCCTAACCCTAACCCTAACCCTAACCCTAATGCAGCGTAACCCTAACCCTAACCCTAACCCTAACCCTAACCCTAATGCAGCCTAACCCTAACCCTAACCCTAACCCTAACCCTAACCCTAATGCAGCGTAACCCTAACCCTAACCCTAACCCTAACCCTAACCCTAACCCTAATGCAGCGTAACCCTAACCCTAACCCTAACCCTAACCCTAACCCTAATGCCCTAACCCTAACCCTAACCCTAACCCTAACCCTAACCCTAACGCAGCGTAACCCTAACCCTAACCCTAACCCTAACCCTAACCCTAATGCAGCGTACCCTAACCCTAACCCTAACCCTAACCCTAACCCTAACCCTAATGCAGCGTAACCCTAACCCTAACCCTAACCCTAACCCTAACCCTAACCCTAATGCAGCAACCCTAACCCTAACCCTAACCCTAACCCTAACCCTAATGCAGCGTAACCCTAACCCTAACCCTAACCCTAACCCTAACCCTAACCCTAATGCAGCGTAACCCTAACCCTAACCCTAACCCTAACCCTAACCCTAACCCTAATGCAGCGTAACCCTAACCCTAACCCTAACCCTAACCCTAACCCTAACCCTAATGCAGCGTAACCCTAACCCTAACCCTAACCCTAACCCTAACCCTAACCCTAATGCAGCGTAACCCTAACCCTAACCCTAACCCTAACCCTAACCCTAACCCTAATGGCTAACCCTAACCCTAACCCTAACCCTAACCCTAACCCTAATGCAGCCTAACCCTAACCCTAACCCTAACCCTAACCCTAACCCTAATGCAGCGTAACCCTAACCCTAACCCTAACCCTAACCCTAATGCAACCCTAACCCTAACCCTAACCCTAACCCTAATGCACCCTAACCCTAACCCTAACCCTAACCCTAACCCTAATGCAGCGTAACCCTAACCCTAACCCTAACCCTAACCCTAATGCAGCGGGGCCTAACCCTAACCCTAACCCTAACCCTAACCCTAACCCTAATGCAGCGTAACCCTAACCCTAACCCTAACCCTAACCCTAACCCTACCCTAACCCTAATGCAGCGTAACCCTAACCCTAACCCTAACCCTAACCCTAACCCTAATGCAGCGTAACCCTAACCCTAACCCTAACCCTAACCCTAATGCAGCGTAACCCTAACCCTAACCCTAACCCTAACCCTAATGCAGCATTACCCTAACCCTAACCCTAACCGTAACCCTAACCCTAACCCTAATGCAGCGTAACCCTAACCCTAACCCTAACCCTAACCCTAATGCACTAACCCTAACCCTAACCCTAACCCTAACCCTAATGCAGCATTACCCTAACCCTAACCCTAATGCAGCGTAACCCTAACCCTAACCCTAACCCTAATGCCCTAACCCTAACCCTAACCCTAACCCTAATGCAGCGTAACCCTAACCCTAACCCTAACCCTAATGCACTAACCCTAACCCTAACCCTAATGCAGCGTAACCCTAACCCTAACCCTAACCCTAATGCAGCGTAACCCTAACCCTAACCCTAACCCTAATGCAGCGTAACCCTAACCCTAACCCTCACCCTAACCCTAATGCAGCGTAACCCTAACCCTAACCCTAACCCTAATGCAGCGTAACCCTAACCCTAACCCTAACCCTAACCCTAATGCAGCGTAACCCTAACCCTAACCCTAACCCCACCCTACTCCTAAACCCTGACCCTCACTTAACCCTACCCCTAATGCAACCCTAACCCATAACTCCAACCCCCCAGCCCTGAATCTAATCACAACTCTGACCCTGGACCCTAACCCTGATGCACCCTACCCTACCCCTAAACACCTAACCCTAACCCTGATGCACCCAACCCTACCCCTAAAACATAACCCTAACCCCACCCCACCCCTAAACACCTAACCCTAACCCTGATGCACCCCAACCTAACCCCAATATAGCCCTGAACCTAACTGCGACCCTGACCCTCACCTAACCCCAACACTAACCCCAGTGCAGCAACCCTAACCCTAACCTGAACCCCCCAACCTCAATACAACATAACCCTAACACTACGTAAAATAAAGGGTAGAGTTCCAACACCAATAATAATAACTAAATACGACATAGAGGCCATAAATTGGCAAAACCCAGGAACTGATTATAACCCCAGAGGGGGATCAAAGGATTACGGATCAAGAAATTACTAAGAAGCGATCGGCAAGAAAAAGAAGCCAGGTGGTAAGGTAAAGCGTGGGCCAACCAAAAGTGGCAGGTATAAGTGACAAGAAGCTCAAGCGTTGAGTGAGAATACGAACACAAGAGGGTGTAACTACCCTCCTGCCCACACCATACAACCTAACCCTAACCCTAACCCTAACCCTAATGCAGCGTAACCCTAACCCTAACCCTAACCCTAATGCAGCGTAACCCTAACCCTAACCCTAACCCTAACCCTAATGCAACCCTAACCCATAACTCCAACCCCCCAGCCCTGAATCTAATCACAACTCTGACCCTGGACCCTAACCCTGATGCACCCTACCCTACCCCTAAACACCTAACCCTAACCCTGATGCACCCTACCCTACCCCTAAACACCTAACCCTAACCCTGATGCACCCAACCCTACCCCTAAAACATAACCCTAACCCCACCCCACCCCTAAACACCTAACCCTAACCCTGATGCACCCCAACCTAACCCCAATATAGCCCTGAACCTAACTGCGACCCTGACCCTCACCTAACCCCAACACTAACCCCAGTGCAGCAACCCTAACCCTAACCTGAACCCCCCAACCTCAATACAACATAACCCTAACACTACGTAAAATAAAGGGTAGAGTTCCAACACCAATAATAATAACTAAATACGACATAGAGGCCATAAATTGGCAAAACCCAGGAACTGATTATAACCCCAGAGGGGGATCAAAGGATTACGGATCAAGAAATTACTAAGAAGCGATCGGCAAGAAAAAGAAGCCAGGTGGTAAGGTAAAGCGTGGGCCAACCAAAAGTGGCAGGTATAAGTGACAAGAAGCTCAAGCGTTGAGTGAGAATACGAACACAAGAGGGTGTAACTACCCTCCTGCCCACACCATACACCCTAACCCTAACCCTAACCCTAATGCAGCGTTACCCTAACCCTAACCCTAATGCAGCGTAACCCTAACCCTAAACCTAACCCAAACCCTAATGCAGCGTAACCCTAACCCTAATGCAGCGTAACCCTAACCCTAACCCTAATGCAGCGTAACCCTAACCCTAACCCTAATGCCGCGTAACCCCTAACCCTAACCCTAATGCAGCGTAACCCTAACCCCTAACCCTGACCCTAACCCTGATGCAGCATAAACCTAACCCTAACACCTAACCCTAAAGCAGCGTTGTCACTAACCCTAACCCTCATTCAGCGTTGTCCCTAAACCGAACACCTAACCCTTACCCTAATCCTAATGTAACCCTAACCCTAACCCTAATGCAGCATACCCTAACCCTAACTCTCACTATCTCTAACCCTAACCCTAATGCAGTGTCACTAACCCTAACAACCCTAACCCTAACCCTAATGCATTCATTTGGACAGCAGGAACAATCCAAAGTGTGGGCCAGCAGTCCCAAGTGGCAGACAACACTGGGTGGGCCTGTTCCCCCCTCTGCTCAAAATGCTAAATCTAACACTAAGAGTGACACACTTTGGATTCGGCTTGTTTTTGTCTCTCCCTGACGAACCGCAAGGGCGGCGAAACCGGTCGGAGCAGTTCCAAGAAGGAACAACACCCTAATGCACGATTAACTCTCACCCGACCACCTGCCTGCACCTAACCCTATGGCACCAACCCTAATGCAATGCAGTGTTATCCTGACCCTGACCTCAACCCTCGCGCAATGCAATGTTACCCTAACCCTGACCTCGACCCGAATGCATTTTAATGTATCCCAACGCATCCCCCCCATCCCACCCTCTAATGTAACCCTAATACTCTAACCCACCAATAACCCTAATACCCTAACAAAATGGAATACTCTGACCCTAACATGAACCCTAACCTTAATCCTATCGTTCAAAATAACCATGGCCCTAGCCCTGACCCGACCCCAACCCTAATGAAGTGTCACTAATCCCCATACACTGATCCCCTCGCTCACCAGGCACAGACTCCCTCTCCCTCAAGGCACTGATCCCCACTCTTGAGAGGCACAGACTCCCTCTCTCCCCGGGTACTGACCCCCCATCTCCTCGAGCAGTGACCCACCCACTTCCCAGGCACTGACCCACCCCCTCCCTGAGCACGATCCTCTCTCTTCCCAGGCACTGACATCCCCACTCTCCCCAGGAACTGACCCCCTTCTCTCCCTGGGTCAGACTCTCCTCTCCACCCGGGCACTGACACCCTCCCCTCTCCACCAGGCACTGACACCCCCCCTCCCCAGGTACTGACACTCCCCCTCTCTTCCTGGGCACTGATCCACCCCCTCTCCCCAGGCACTGATCTCCTCTCTCACTAGACACAGACTCTTTCTCTCCCTGGGCACTGACCTCCCCAGGCACTGACATCACCCCTTTCTCAGGCATTGACACCCGGGCAGTGAACCCCTCCTCTCTCCCCGGGCACTGACCCCCTCTCCCCAGGCACAGATCCACTTTCTCCCTGGGCAACGATCAAGCTGTCCTCCCAGGCACTGACCCCACCCCCTCTCTCTCCCGGACACTGATCCTCTTTCTCCGGACACCAACACCCCACCTCTCCCCTCTCTCTGCGAAGCTGAAAGTTGCAGTTCTTCCGTCACGAGAGAGCAGATACTAACCCTAGCTGCCAATTGGGCGGTTGATGTGCCAATCAGCAGTGGGCGGTGTTGGGTCGGGCCTGTGATTGGGCGGCGTTGGGTCGGGCCTGTGATTGGGCGGCGTTGGGTCGGGCCTGTGATTGGGCGGCGTTGGGTCGGGCCTGTGAGTGGGCGGCGTTGGGTCGGGCCTGTGAGTGGGCGGCGTTGGGTCGGGCCTGTGAGTGGGCGGCGTTGGGTCGGGCCTGTGAGTGGGCGGCGTTGGGTCGGGCCTGTGAGTGGGCGGCGTTGGGTCGGGCCTGTGAGTGGGCGGCGTTGGGTCGGGCCTGTGAGTGGGCGGCGTTGGGTCGGGCCTGTGAGTGGGCGGCGTTGGGTCGGGCCTGTGAGTGGGCGGCGTTGGGTCGGGCCTGTGAGTGGGCGGCGTTGGGTCGGGCCTGTGAGTGGGCGGCGTTGGGTCGGGCCTGTGAGTGGGCGGTGTTGGGTCGGGCCTGTGAGTGGGCGGTGTTGGGTCGGGCCGGGTCGCAATGTCGGCGCTCGGTCTGTGGGCAGTGGTTTTGCTGTTTGCGGTCTCCCGTTGCGCTCAGTGCCGCTTCCAGACCTTAGAGCACCTGCGGCCGGCCGTGAGGGACAAGGTACAGACTGAGGCGGTGCAGGAGTTGCTGCAGCGGCTGCTCGGGTCCCGGGCACGGGACTTCCTGCTTACGGTGAACAGATCGATAGTTGGGGCCGAGCAGCAGACTCTGGACCGGTTTGAATTGCGGTCCCTACTGGATGGTCGAGTTTCCGTCCTGGGAACCACCGGTGTGGCCGTAGCTACTGGACTCTACCGGTACCTGAGCTCCTTCTGCGGCTGCCACATCTCCTGGTCCGGGGATCAGCTGGAAGTCCCCTCGCCGCTGCCCCGTGTCCCCGGACTAGTGCGCGTCACTTCGCCCAACAGGTAATGTCCCCTTGCCGCTGCCTCATGTGATTAGAACACTGACAATCTAGCCAGGGGGACAAAAGGGGAAGGGGACTAGTACAAGCTATGTTGGGGAGAAGGGATTAGTTTAAACTCCTGTGCACATCGGGGGCGTGAGGAGGGCTAAATGCTTCTAAGTGCTAAAATTCCCATACACTGGAGATGGGGAGGGAAAGTGGTACTAACCCTTCCATGTAAAGTAGATCTTTTAATAAATGTCCTCATAATATATTGGACTAATTATTTGTGAAAATTGATCAATCTTTAGGAATGTTTTCTTTCTGTTTACATTCAGGTTCCGTTACTATCAGAATGTGTGTACCTACAGCTACTCGTTCGTCTGGTGGAACTGGGAACGCTGGGAGAGAGAGATTGACTGGATGGCATTGAGTGGCATTAATCTGCCATTGGCATTTACTGGTCAAGAAGCCATATGGCAAAGGGTAAGGGGTTCCTGCAGTATAGAATAATGGGCAAGTAAGTGTAATTCGCAGCTGTAACCTAATTGAGGGGTTCGGATTACTTGCTGTAAAGGAATGATGTGGAGATGCCGGTGATGGACTGGGGTGGACAAATGTTATAACCTGGTGTTGTAAGATTCCTTACAGCTGTAAAGGAAGATAGTCTTATAAATGCACGTTGACCTTTCATATCTTTAGCTTGGTACCTGGAATTTAATTTTATATAATGTGTCACTTAAGTTAAAATGTTACAATTTTCAGTGCTTTTTTTTGCTGTTTTCAGAAGCATTTGATGGTCTCTGCGCATTTGATGGTCTTTCATGGTCTCTGTCTATTTGATGGTCTCAGTGTAACACTAAATTTTCTGACGATGAAACATGTAATGACAAAAGAACCTTTGGCCCATCAAGCCTGGTCCATCCATGGATCATAAACAATCGACCCTGTCATCAACTCCACTGAACCTGTTTCGTCTCCATTAATTTTTCCTGATGCCCAAAAGTTTTTGAGCTAAACTCTCAAATAGTTATCTACCTCCATTTTCTCCACAGCTGCAGAAATAATAGAATTCCATGAAGTTTGATTATCTCTGTGTACGCCTTTCATTATAACCTTCAAATCCAGTTCCTAACGCAACTCCTTTATAAAGGAGTTAATGGCAAAGCACCAACTGTTTTACTAGGAGTTTATTGTAGACGCTGGGTATGATAGTATCATAGTAGGTACAACACAGGAGGAGACCATTCAGCCCATTGTTCCTGGAATGGCTTTTTAAAAGAGCAATTCAGTTGGTCCCACAGCCCTATAAATTTTTCACTTCAAGTATTTATCCAATTCCCTTTTGGAAGTTACTATTGAATCTGCTTCTACCACCCTTTCAGGCAGTGCATTCCAGATCATTACAACTCGCTGCATAAAAAATGTTTCTGTATGTTGCCTCTGGCTCTTTTGCCGATCACCTTAAATCTGTGTCCTCTGGTTACCGACCCTTCTGCCACTGGAAACAGTTTCTCCTTATTTACTTTGTCAAAACCATTCATGATTTTGAACACGTCTATCAAATCTCCCCTTAACTTTCTCTGTTCTAAGGCGAACAACCCCAGCTTCTCCACTCTCTCCACATAACTGAAGTCCCTCATTTCTGGCACCATTCTAGTAAATCTCTCCTGTACCCTCTCTAAGGCCTTGACATCGTTCCTAAAGTGTGGTGCCCAGAATTGAACATAATACTCCAGCTGAGGCCTAACCAGTATTTTATAAAGGTTTAACATAACTTCCTTGTATTTGCACCCTATGCCTCTATTAATAAATTGTAAACAATTTTACAACACCAAGTTATAGTCCAGCAATTTTATTTTAAATTCACAAGCTTTCGGAGATTTTCTCCTTCCTCAGGTAAATGTTTCAAGATCTCCTTGAAGCCTACGCATTTATACATATTGAATAATACATGGTGTTTACAGACTGCCTCTGCAACTGCCCGTTGCCAAGGCAATCACCGTGTTCAGACAGAGAGGTGTCATCTGCAGAACCCCCGAATACACATTCACAAAAAAACAAACAGGGAAAAAAAACAGAGAAAAAAAAGAGACAAAAAAAAAACAGAGAGAGAGGCAGATGTTTCTGCCTCTCTCTCTGTTTTTTTTTTGTCTCTTTTTTTTCTCTGTTTTTTTTCCCTGTTTGTTTTTTTGTGAATGTGTATTCGGGGGTTCTGCAGATGACACCTCTCTGTCTGAACACGGTGATTGCCTTGGCAACGGGCAGTTGCAGAGGCAGTCTGTAAACACCATGTATTATTCAATATGTATAAATGCGTAGGCTTCAAGGAGATCTTGAAACATTTACCTGAGGAAGGAGAAAATCTCCGAAAGCTTGTGAATTTAAAATAAAATTGCTGGACTATAACTTGGTGTTGTAAAATTGTTTACAATTGTCAACCCCAGTCCATCACCGGCATCTCCACATCTATTAATAAAGCCCAGGATCCCATAAGCTTTTTTGACAGCCTTCTCAACTTATCCTGTCACCATCAAAGATTTGTGTATGTGCACCCTCAAGTCTCTATGTTCTTGCACCCCCTTTAAAATTGTACCATTTAATTTATAATGCCTCTCCTCATTCTTCCTACCAAAATGCATCATTTCACACATCTCTGCATTAAATTTCATCTGCCATGTGTCTGCCCATTTCACCAGTCTGTCCATGTTCTCCTGAAGTCTGTTAGTATCCTCCACATTGTTTACTACATTTCCAAGTTTCATGTCATCTGCAAACTTTGAAATTATACCCTCTATACCCTAGTCCAGCTCACTAATGTATATCAAAAAGAGCAGTGGTTCTAATTCTGACCCCCTGGGGAACACCACTGTATACTTCCCTCTGGTCTGAAAAACAACTGTACACCACTACTCTCTGCTATCTGTCCCCTAGCCAATTTTGTATCCACGCTGCCGTTGTCCCTTTAATCCCATGGGCTTTAATTTTGCTAACAAGTCTATTAGTAAATTATGAGGTGCAAGTTGGCTATGATAGATTGGGGAACTTTACTAAAAGGGATGATGGTGGATAGGCAATGCTAATATTTAAAGAACGTGTGCAGGAATTACAACAATTATTCATTCCTGTCTGGCGCAAAAATAAAACAGGAAAGGTGGCTCAATCTGGCTTACAAAAGAAATTAGGGATAGTATTAGATCCAAAGAGGAGACATATAAAATTGCCAGAAAAAGTGGCAAACCTGAGGATTGGGAGCAGTTCAGAATTCAGCAAAGGAGGACAAAGATTGCTTAAGAGGGGAAAAATAGAGTATGAGAGTAAACTAGCAGGGAACATAAAAACTGACTGTAAAAGCTTCTATAAATATGTCAAGAGAAAAAGATTAGTGAAGACAAGTGTAGGTCCCTTACAGTCAGAAATGGGGAAATTATAATGGGGAACAAAGAAATGGTAGAACAATTAAACACATACTTTGGTTCTGTCTTCACAAAGAAGGACACAAATAACCTGCCAGAAATGTTAGGGAACCAAGCGTCTAGTGAGAGGGAGGAACTGAAGGAAACCATTATTAGTTTTTAAAAAAATAGTGCTAGGGTAATTACTGGGGCTAAAGGCTGTCAAATCCCCAGGGCCTGATAATCTACATCCCAGAGTACTAAAGGAAGTGGCCCTGGAAATAGTGGATGCATTGGTGATCATCTTCTAAAATTCTATAGACTCTGGAACAGTTCCTACAGATTGGAGGGTGGCAAATGTAACTCCACTATTTAAAAAAGGAGGGAGAGAAAAAACAGAATTACAGACCAGTTAGCCTAACATCAGTAATGGGGAAAATGCTAGAGTTTATTATAAAAGATGTGACAACAGAACACTTGGAAGGCATTAACAGGATTGGACAAAGTCAGCATAGGTTTATGAAAGGGAAATCATGCTTAACAAATCGACTGGAGTTTTTTGAAGATGTAACTAGTGGAATAGATAGGGGAGAACCAGTGGATGTGGTGTATTTGGATTTTCAGAAGGCTTTTGATAAGGTCCCACACAAGAGGTTAGTGTGCAAAATTAAAGCACAAGGGATTGGGGGGAATATACTGGCATGGATTGAGAATTGGTTGACAGATAGGAAACAGAGAGTAGGAATAAACAGCTCTTTTTCTGGGTGGCAGGCAGTGACTCGTGGGGTACCGCAGGGATCAGTGCTTGGGCCCCAGCTATTCACAATATATATCAATGATTTGGATGAGGGAACTAAATGTAACATTTCCAAGTTTGCAGACGACACAATACTGGGGTGGAATGTGAGTGGTGAGGAGGATGCAGAGAGGCTCCAATGTGATTTAGACAAGTTGGGTGAGTGGGCAAGAACCTGGCAGATGCAGTATAACGTGGATAAATGTGAGGTTATCCACTTTGATTGTAAAAACAGAAAGGCAGATTATTATCTGAATGGTGATAGATTGGGAAAAGGGAGAGGTGCAACGAGACCTGGGTGTCCTTGTATGCGAGTCGCTGAAAGCGAGCATTCAGGTGCAGCAAGCAGTTAGGAAGGCGAATGGTATGTTGGCCTTCATTGCAAAAGGATTTGAGTACAGGAGCAGGGATGTCTTACTGCAGTTATACAGGGTCTTGGTGAGACCACATCTGGAGTATTGTGTGCAGTTTTGGTCTCCTTAATCTGAGGAATGATGTCCTTGCCATGGAGGGAGTGCAACGAAGGTTTACCAGACTGATTCCTGGGATTGCAGGACTGACGTATGAGGAAAGATTGGGTCGACTAGGCCTATATTTACGAGTTTAGAAGAATGAGAGGTGATCTCATCGAAACATATAAAATTTTAACAGGACTAGACAGACTAGATGCAGGGAGGATGTTCCCAATGGCTGGGGAGTCCAGAACTAGGGGTCACAGTCTCAGGATACGGGGTATGCGATTTAGGACCGAGATGAGGAGAAATTTCTTCATTGAGGGTGGTGAACCTGTGGAATTTTCTACCACAGAAGGCAGTGGAAGCCAAGTTAGTAGATGTATTCAAGAAAGAGATAGATACATTTCTTAATGCTAAAGGGATCAAGGGATATGGGGAAAAAGCGGGAACAGGGTACTGTGTTAGACGATCATCCATGATCTTTTTGAATGGCGGAGCAGGCCCGAAGGGCCGAATGGCCTACTCTTGCTCCTATTTTCTATGTGTCTATTATGTGGTACTTTATCAAATGCTTTTTGAAAGACCATATACACATCAACTGCACTACCCTCATCAACCCTTTCCATAACTTCACCAAAGAACTCAATTAAGTTAGTCAAACACGATTTTCCTTTAACAAATCCATGCTGACTTTCATTTATTAGCCCATACTTTTCCAAGTGCCAATTAATTTTGCCCCGGATTATTGTCTCTAAAAGCTTCCCCATCACTGATATTAGGCTGACTGGCCTGTAACTGGTGGGTTTATCCCCCTCCCCTTTTTTGAACAGGGGTGTAACGTTTGTAATCCTCCAGTCCTCCGGCACCATCCCCATATCTAAGGAGGATTGGAAGATTGTGGCCAGAGCCTCTGCAATTTCCAACCGTACTTCCCTCAGTAACCCAGGATACATCCCATCTGGACCGGGTGACTTTTCTACTTTGAGTACTGCCAATCTTTTAAGTATCTCCTCTTTATCTATTTTTATCCTATCCAATATCTCTACTATCTCCTCCTTTACTGCTACAGTGGCAGCATCCTCTTCTCTAGTGAAGACGGATGCGAAGTAGTCATTTAGTGCCTCAGTCATGCCCTCTGCCTCCACAAGAAGATCTCCTTTTTTGTGCCTAATTGGTCCCATGCTTACTTTGACTACTCCTTCACTATTTACATAAAAGACTGTAATCGAACCTTTAAAGAGGAGATGGTTCGAGTACAGTCTAGGTACATTGTCTTTGTGACTGGAACACTGTTAGTGGGGTTCTGCAGGGCTCAGTACTGGGTCCCTTGCTTTTTGTGGTATATATATCAATGATTTAGACTTAAATGTAGAGGGCATGATTAAGAAGTTTGCAGATAATACAAAAGTTGGCTGTGTGGTTGATAGTGAGGAAGAAAGCTGTGGACTGCAGGAAGATATCAATGGACTGGTGGGCAGAAAAGTGGCAAATGGAATTCAATCCAGAGAAGTGTGAGGTAATGCATTTGGGGAGGACAAACTAGGCATGGGAGTACACAATAAATGGGAGGATACTGAGAAATATGGAGGAACAGAGGGAACTTGGAATGCATGTCCACAGATCCCTGAGGGTAACAGGACCGGTAGATAAGGCAGTTAAGAAAGCATACTTTCATTTATTAGCCGAGGCATAGAATAGAAGAGTAGGGAGGCGATGCTGGAACTGTGTGAAACACTAGTTAGGCCACAGCTAGATTACTGCGTACAGTTCTGGTCACTGCATTACAGGAAAGATATGATTGCACTAGAGAGGATACAGAGGAGATTTACGAGGATGTTACCAGGACTGGAGAATTTTAGCTATGAGGCAAGATCGGATAGGCTGGGGTTGTTTTCTTTGGAACAGAGGCGGCTGAGGGGAGATTTAATTGAAGTGTATAAAATTATGAGGGGCCGAGATAGAGTGGATAGGAAGGGCCTATTTCCCTTAGTAGAGAGGTCAATAACCAGGGGGCATAGATTTAAAGTAATTGGTAGAAGGGTTAGAGGGGAGTTGAGGAGAAATATTTTCACCCAAAGGGTGATCGGGGTCTGGAACTCACTGCCTGAAAGGGTGGTAGAGGCAGAAACCCTCATCGCATTTAAAAACTACTTGGATATGCACTTGAAGTGCTGTAACCTACAAGGCTACAGACCAGGAGCTGGGAAGTGGGATTAGGCTGGATAGCACTTTTTCAGCTGGCACAGACATGATGGGCCAAATGGCCTCCTTCTGTGCCATAAATTTCTGTGATTCTTTGTTTCCCATGAGGGGTAAAGGTAGGGCAACCAAAGCCAGAGCTCCCTGGGTCACGAATGAGATAGAGTGTAAGATGAAGCATAAAGAGGAGGCCTATGACAGATGTCTGATTGATAATACAAGTGAGAACCAGGCTGAATATAAAAAGTGCAGAGAAGTAAAAAAGGAAATAAGAGGAGAAAAGAGAGAATATGAGAATAGACTGGTGGCAAACATAAAAGGGAATCCAAGAGTTTTCTATAGGCATATAAATAGTAAATGGGTAGTTAGAGGAGGGGTGGGGCCGATTAGGGTCCAAAAAGGAGATCTACGTATGGAGGCAGAGGGCATGGCTAAGGTACTAAATGAGTACTTCGCATCTGTCTTAACCAAGGAAGAAGATGCTGCCAACGTCACAGTAAAAGAGGAGGTAGATGAGATACTGGATGGGCTAAAAATTGATAGAGGAGATACCAGAAAGGCTGGCTGTACTTAAAGTAGATAAGTCACCCGGTCCGGATGGGATGCCTCCTAGGTTGCTGAGGGAATTCAGGGTGGAAATTGCGGAGGTACTGGCCATAATCTTCCAAACATCCTTAGATACGGGGGGGTGGTGCCAGAAGACTGGAGAATTGCAAATGTTACACCCTTGTTCAAAGAAGGGCGTAAAGATAAACCCGGCAACTACAGGCCAGTCAGTTTAACCTCGGTGGTGGGGAAGCTTTTAGAAACGATAATCCGGGATAAAATTAATAGTCACGTGGATACATGTGGATTATTAAAGGAAAGCCAGCATGGATTTGTTAACGGCAAATCGTGTTTAATTAACTTGATTGAGTTTTTTGATGAGGTAACAGAGAGGGTTGATGAGGGCAATGCAGTTGGTGTTATGTATATGGACTTTCAAAAGGCATTTGAAAAAGGGCTTGTCAGCAAAATAGTAACCCATGGAATAAAAGAGGCAGTGGCAGCATGGATACAAAATTGGGTAAGTGACATGAAACAGACAGTAGTGGTGAACGGTTGTTTTTTGGACTGGAGGAAGGTATATAATGGTGTTCCCTAGGGGTCGGTGCTGGGACCATTGCTTTTCTTGATATATATTAATGACTTGGACTTGGTATACCAGGCACAATTTCAAAATTTGCAGATGACACAAAACTTGGAAGTGTAGTAAACAGTGAGGAGGATAGTAATAGACTTCAGGAGGACATAGACAGGCTGGTGGAATGGGCGAACACATGGCAGATGAATTTTAACGCAGAGATGTGCAAAGTGATACATTTTGGCAGGAAGACAGAGGAGAGGCAATATAAACTAAAGGGTACAATTCTAAAGAGGGTGCAGGAACAGAGAGACCTGGGGGTATATGTGCACAAATCTTTGAAGGTGGCAGGACAGGTTGAGGAAGCGGTTAAAAAAGCAAATGGGATCCTGGGCTTTGTAAATAGATGTGGAGATGCCGGTGATGGACTGGGGTTGACAATTGTAAACAATTTTACAACACCAAGTTATAGTCCAACAATTTTTATTTGAAATCTACAAGCTTTCGGAGGCTTCCTCCTTCGTCAGGTAAATGTTCAGGAGCTCCTCGAAGCCTACGCATTTATACATATAGAACAATACATGGTGTTTACAGACTGCCCCTGCAACTGCCCGTTGCCAAGGC
Organism: Heptranchias perlo; assembly: GCF_035084215.1. Classification (NCBI taxonomy): domain Eukaryota; kingdom Metazoa; phylum Chordata; class Chondrichthyes; order Hexanchiformes; family Hexanchidae; genus Heptranchias; species Heptranchias perlo. The sequence goes on from NC_090354.1 coordinate 38,051, forward strand.
AATCACCGTGTTCAGACAGAGAGGTGTCACCTACAGAACTCCCGAATACACATTCAACAAAAAAACAAACAGGAAAAAAAAACAGAGACAGGCAGAAACATCCGGAAGGCAGAGAAAGCCAGCAAATGACCCATTATATTAAAAACAGATAGCTTTTGTTCGCAGGTGGGGTAACGTGTAGCGTGACATGAACCCAAGATCCCGGTTGAGGCCGTCCTCATGGGTGCGGAACTTGGCTATCAATTTCTGCTCGACGATTTTGCGTTGTCGTGTGTCTCGAAGGCCGCCTTGGAGAACGCTTACCCGAAGATCGGTGACTGAATGTCCCTGACTGCTGAAGTGTTCCCCGACTGGGAGGGAACCCTCCTGTCTGGCGATTGTTGCGCGGTGTCCGTTCATCCGTTGTCGCAGTGTCTGCATGGTCTCACCAATGTACCATGCTCCGGGGCATCCTTTCCTGCAACGTATGAGGTAGACAACGTTGGCCGAGTCACAGGAGTATGAACCATGCACCTGGTGGGTGGTGTCCTCTCGTGTGATGGTGGTATCTGTGTCGATGATCTGGCATGTCTTGCAGCGGTTACCGTGGCAGGGTTGTGTGGTGTCGTGGACGCTGTTCTCCTGAAAGCTGGGTAATTTGCTGCGAACGATAGTCTGTTTGAGGTTGGGTGGCTGTTTAAAGGCGAGTAGTGGAGGTGTGGGGAAGGCCATAGCGAGGTGTTCGTCGCCATTGATGACATGTTGAAGGCTGCGGAGAACATGGCGTAGTTTCTCCGCTCCGGGGAAGTACTGGACGACGAAGGGTACTCTGTTGGTTGCGTCCCGTGTTAGTCTTCTGAGGAGGTCTATGCGATTTTTCGTTGTGGCCCGTCGGAACTGTCGATCGATGAGTCGAGCGTCATATCCCGTTCTTACCAGGGCGTCTTTCAGAGTCTGTAGGTGTCCATCCCGTTCCTCCTCGTCTGAGCAGACCCTGTGTATTCGCAGGGCCTGTCCATAGGGGATGGCCTCTTTGACGTGGTTAGGGTGGAAGCTGGAAAAGTGGAGCATTGTGAGATTGTCCGTGGGCTTGCGGTAGAGTGAGGTGCTGAGGTGCCCGTCTTTGATGGAGATTCGTGTGTCCAAGAAAGAAACTGATTCTGAGGAGTAGTCCATGGTGAGCTTGATGGTGGGATGGAACTTGTTGATGCTATCGTGTAGTCTCTTTAGTGATTCTTCGCCGTGGGTCCATAGAAAGAAAATGTCGTCGATGTATCTGGTGTATAGTGTTGGTTGGAGGTCCTGTGCAGTGAAGAAGTCCTGCTCGAACTTGTGCATGAAAATGTTGGCGTATTGGGGTGCGAATTTGGGAAAATGTTGGCGTATTGGGGTGCGAATTTGGTCCCCATGGCTGTTCCGTGTGTTTGGGTAAAGAACTGGTTATCGAAGGTGAAGACATTGTGATTCAGGATGAAGCGGATGAGTTGTAGGATGGCGTCTGGAGTTTGGCTGTTGTTGGTGTTGAGTATTGATGCTGTCGCAGCGATGCCGTCATCGTGGGGGATACTGGTGTAGAGTGCCGAGACGTCCATCGTGGTGAGAAGGACGATGGACTTCTCACCACGATGGACGTCTCGGCACTCTACACCAGTATCCCCCACGATGACGGCATCGCTGCGACAGCATCAATACTCAACACCAACAACAGCCAAACTCCAGACGCCATCCTACAACTCATCCGCTTCATCCTGGATCACAATGTCTTCACCTTCGATAACCAGTTCTTTACCCAAACACACGGAACAGCCATGGGGACCAAATTCGCACCCCAATACGCCAACATTTTCATGCACAAGTTCGAGCAGGACTTCTTCACTGCACAGGACCTCCAACCAACACTATACACCAGATACATCGACGACATTTTCTTTCTATGGACCCACGGCGAAGAATCACTAAAGAGACTACACGATAGCATCAACAAGTTCCATCCCACCATCAAGCTCACCATGGACTACTCCTCAGAATCAGTTTCTTTCTTGGACACACGAATCTCCATCAAAGACGGGCACCTCAGCACCTCACTCTACCGCAAGCCCACGAACAATCTCACAATGCTCCACTTTTCCAGCTTCCACCCTAACCACGTCAAAGAGGCCATCCCCTATGGACAGGCCCTGCGAATACACAGGGTCTGCTCAGACGAGGAGGAACGGGATGGACACCTACAGACTCTGAAAGACGCCCTGGTAAGAACGGGATATGACGCTCGACTCATCGATCGACAGTTCCGACGGGCCACAACGAAAAATCGCATAGACCTCCTCAGAAGACTAACACGGGACGCAACCAACAGAGTACCCTTCGTCGTCCAGTACTTCCCCGGAGCGGAGAAACTACGCCATGTTCTCCGCAGCCTTCAACATGTCATCAATGGCGACGAACACCTCGCTATGGCCTTCCCCACACCTCCACTACTCGCCTTTAAACAGCCACCCAACCTCAAACAGACTATCGTTCGCAGCAAATTACCCAGCTTTCAGGAGAACAGCGTCCACGACACCACACAACCCTGCCACGGTAACCGCTGCAAGACATGCCAGATCATCGACACAGATACCACCATCACACGAGAGGACACCACCCACCAGGTGCATGGTTCATACTCCTGTGACTCGGCCAACGTTGTCTACCTCATACGTTGCAGGAAAGGATGCCCCGGAGCATGGTACATTGGTGAGACCATGCAGACACTGCGACAACGGATGAACGGACACCGCGCAACAATCGCCAGACAGGAGGGTTCCCTCCCAGTCGGGGAACACTTCAGCAGTCAGGGACATTCAGTCACCGATCTTCGGGTAAGCGTTCTCCAAGGCGGCCTTCGAGACACACGACAACGCAAAATCGTCGAGCAGAAATTGATAGCCAAGTTCCGCACCCATGAGGACGGCCTCAACCGGGATCTTGGGTTCATGTCACGCTACACGTTACCCCACCTGCGAACAAAAGCTATCTGTTTTTAATATAATGGGTCATTTGCTGGCTTTCTCTGCCTTCCGGATGTTTCTGCCTGTCTCTGTTTTTTTTTCCTGTTTGTTTTTTTGTTGAATGTGTATTCGGGAGTTCTGTAGGTGACACCTCTCTGTCTGAACACGGTGATTGCCTTGGCAACGGGCAGTTGCAGGGGCAGTCTGTAAACACCATGTATTGTTCTATATGTATAAATGCGTAGGCTTCGAGGAGCTCCTGAACATTTACCTGACGAAGGAGGAAGCCTCCGAAAGCTTGTAGATTTCAAATAAAAATTGTTGGACTATAACTTGGTGTTGTAAAATTGTTTACAATTTGTAAATAGAGGCAAAGAGAACAAAAGCAAGGAAGTTATGTTGAACCTTTGTAAAACTCTGGTTGAGCCACAACTGGAGTATTGTGTCCAATTCTGGGCACCGCACTTTAGGAAGGATTTACTAGAAATAAAGATTTACTAGAATGGTTCCAGGGATGAGGAACTTCAGTTACGTGGATAGACTGGAGAAACTGGGGTTGTTCTCCTTAGAGCAGAGAAGGTTAAGAGGAGATTTGATAGAAGTGTTCAAAATCATGAAGGTTTTAGATAAAGTAAATAAAGAGAAACTGTTACCATTGGCAGAAGGGTCGAGAACCAGAAGACACAGATTTAAAGTGATTGGCAAAAGAACCAAAGGTGACATGAGGAAAAGCTTTTTTACACAGCGAGTTGTTATAATCTGGAATGCACTACCTGAAAGAGTGGTGGAAGCAGATTCAATAGTGGCTTTCAAAAAGGAATTGGATAAATACTTGAAGGGAAAAAAAATTGCAGGGCTACAGGGAAAGAACGGGGAAATGGGACTAACTGGATTGTTCTTACAAAGAGCCTGCCCGGGCTCAAAGGGCCAAATGGCCGCCTCCTCTGCTGTAACCATTCTATGATTCAGCCTGGTTCGCTACTGTATTATGAACCTTACATTCATCATAAGCATCCTTTTTCATTTTAATCTCTCTATCTTTAGTCATCCAGGGAGTTCTAGCTTTCCCCCTCGTAGGGATGTGTCTGCTTTGTACCCGAACCAAGTCCTCCTTGAAGGCCTCCCATTGTTCAATTGCTGTTTTGCCTACCAATTTTTGATTCCAATCCACCTGGGCAAGATGCCTTTCTAACTCACTGAAATTTGCCCTCCTCCAGTTAAGCATTTTCACATTTGATTATTCCTTGTCCTTTTCCATAACTATTCTAAACCTAATGATATTATGATCACTGTTCACCAAATGCTCCCTGACTGAAACATGCTCCACCTGCCCCACTCCATTCCCCAGAACTAGATCCAGCATTGTTTCCTTACTGGTTGAGCTGGAAACACACTGTACCAGAAAGTTCTCGAACACATTTCAGGAATTCCTCCCCCTCTTTGTCCTTTTGATAGAGTTTTTTGATGAGGTAATAGAGAGGGTCGATGAGGGCAATGCAGTTGATGTGGTGTATATGGACTTTGAAAAGGCGTTTGATAAAGTGCCGCATGGTAGGCTTATCATCAAGATTGCGGCTCATGGAATAAAGGGGGCAGTAGCAACATGGATACAGAATTGGCTAAGGGTCAGGAAACAGAGAGTAGAGGGGAATGGTTGTTTTTTTGGATTGGATGGAGGTGTACTGTGGTGAATCCCAGGGGTCAGTGCCGGGGCCACTGCTTTTCTTGATATATATTAATGACTTGGACTTGGGTGTACATGGCACAAATTTCAAAATTTGCAGATGACACAAAACTTGGAAGGGTAGTAAACAGTGAGGAGGATAGTGATAGACTTCAAGAGGATATAGACAGGCTGGTAGCATTGGCAGACACGTGGCAGATGAAACTCAACGCAGAAAAATGCGAAGTGATTCATTTCGGTAGGAAGAACGAGGAGAGGCAATATAAACTAGAAGGCACAACTCTAAAAGAGGTACAGGAACAGAGAGATCTGAGGGTTTATGTGCACAAATTGTTGAAGGTGGCAGGGCAGGTTGAGAAAGTGGTTAAAAATGAATATGGGATCCTGGGCTTTATAAAGGCAGTAAGGGAGAGTGTACAAAACATGACCGGACAGATGGTCTGAGAAAGCAGGGCAAAGACCAAGGGAAGTCTAGATTAAACTGCATTTATTTCAATGCAAGAAGTCTGATGGGCAAGGCAGATGAACTCAGGGCATGGATGGGTACATGGGACTGGGATGTTATAGCTATTACTGAAACATGGCTAAGGGAGGGGCAGGACTGGCAGCTCAATGTTCCAGGGTACAGATGCTATAGGAAAGATAGAGCAGAAGGTAAGAGAGGAGGGGGAGTTGCGTTCTTGATAAGGGAGAACATCACGGCAGTAGTGAGAGGGGATATATCCAAGGGTTCGCCCACTGAGTCTATATGGGTAGAACTGAAAAATAAGAAGGGAGAGATCACGTTGATAGGTTTGTACTACAGACCCCCAAATAGTCAACGGGAAATTGAGGAGCAAATATGTAAGGAGATTACAGACAGCTGCAAGAAAAATAGGGTGGTAATAGTAGGGGACTTTAACTTTCCCAACATTGACTGGGACAGCCATAGCATTAGGGGCTTGGATGGAGAGAAATTTGTTGAGAGCCTTCAGGAGGAATTTCTCATTCAGTATGTGGATGGCCCGACTAGAGAGGGGGCAAAACTTGACCTCCTCTTGGGAAATAAGGAAGGGCAGGTGACAGAAGTGTTAGTGAGGGATCACTTTGGGACCAGTGATCATAATTCCATTAGTTTTAAGATAGCTATGGAGAAGGATAGGTCTGGCCCAAAAGTTAAAATTCTAAATTGGGGAAGGCCAATTTTGATGGTATTAGACAGGAACTTTCAGAAGTTGATTGGGAGAGTCTGTTGGCAGGCAAAGGGACGTCTGGTAAGTGGGAGGCTTTCAAAAGTGTGTTAACCAGGGTTCAGGGTAAGCACATTCCTTATAAAGTGAAGGGCAAGGCTGGTAGAAGTAGGGAACCTTGGATGACTCGGGAGATTGAGGCCCTAGTCAAAAAGAAGAAGGAGGCATATGACATGCATAGGCAGCTGGGATCAAGTGGATCCCTTGAAGAGTATAGAGATTGCCGGAGTAGAGTTAAGAGAGAAATCAGGAGGGCAAAAAGGGGACATGAGATTGCTTTGGCAGATAAGGCAAAGGAGAATCCAAAGAACATAAGAACATAAGAACATAAGAAATTGGAGCAGGAGTAGGCCAATCGGCCCCTCGAGCCTGCTCCGCCATTCAATAAGATCATGGCTGATCTGATCCCAACCACAAATCTAAAGAACACAAGAAGTCGGAGCAGGACCCGGCCACATAGCCCCTGGGCCCTCTCCGCCACCCACAGGGCATTGACCGATCCGAACTCAGCTTCATGTCCAATTTCCTGCCCGCTCCCCATAACCCCTAATTCCCTTTACTTCTAGGAAACTGTCTATTTCTGTTTTAAATTTATCTAATGATGTAGCTTCCACAGCTTCCTGGGGCAGCAAATTCCACAGACCTACCAAAGAGCTTCTACAAATACATAAAGGGCAAAAGAGTAACTAGGGAGAGAGTAGGGCCTCTGAAGGATCAACAAGGTCATCTATGTGCGGAACCACAAGAGATGGGTGAGATCCTGAATGAATATTTCACATCGGTATTTACGGTTGAGAAAGGCATGGATGTTAGGGAACTTGGGGAAATAAATAGTGATGTCTTGAGGAGTGTACATATTACAGAGAGGGAGGTGCTGGAAGTCTTAACGCGCATCAAGGTAGATAAATCTCCGGGACCTGATGAAATGTATCCCAGGACGTTATGGGAGGTTAGGGAGGAAATTGCGGGTCCCCTAGCAGAGATATTTGAATCATCCACCGCTACAGGTGAGGTGCCTGAAGATTGGAGGGTAGCAAATGTTGTGCCTTTGTTTAAGAAGGGCGGCAAGGGAAAGCCTGGGAACTACAGACCGGTGAGCCTGACATCTGTAGTGGGTAAGTTGTTAGAGGGTATTCTGAGAGATGATTAGGAACAGTCAGCATGGTTTTGTGAGAGGAAAATCATGTCTCACGAATTTGATTGAGTTTTTTGAAGGGGTAACCAAGAAGATAGATGAGGGCTGTGCAGTAGACGTGGTCTACATGGACTTTAGCAAAGCCTTTGACAAGGTACCGCATGGTAGGTTGTTACATAAGGTTAAATCTCACGGGATCCAAAGTGAGGTAGCCAATTGGATACAAAATTGGATTGACGACAGGAGACAGGGTGGTTGTGGAGGGTTGTTTTTCGGACTGGAGGCCTGTGACCAGCGGTGTGCCTCAGGGATCGGTGCTGGGTCCGCTGTTATTTGTTATTTATATTAATGATTTGGATGAGAATTTAGGAGGCATGGTTAGTAAGTTTGCAGATGACACCAAGATTGGTGGCATTGTGGACAGTGAAGAAGGTTATCTAGGATTGCAACGGGATCTTGATAAATTGGGCCAGCGGGCCGATGAATGGCAGATGGAGTTTAATTTGGATAAATGTGAGGTGATGCATTTTGGTAGATCGAATCGGGCCAGGACCTACTCCGTTAATGGTAGGGCGTTGGGGAGAGTTATAGAACAAAGAGATCTAGGAGTACAGGTTCATAGCTCCTTGAAAGTGGAGTCACAGGTGGATAGGGTGGTGGAGAAGGCATTCAGCATGCTTGGTTTCATTGGTCAGAACATTGAATACAGGAGTTGGGATGTCTTGTTGAAGTTGTGATGTGGAGATGCCGGTGATGGACTGGGGTTGACAATTGTAAACAATTTTACAACACCAAGTTATAGTCCAGCAATTTTATTTTAACTTCACAAGCTTTCGGAGGCTTCCTCCTTCCTGAACATTTACCTGAGGAAGGAGGAAGCCTCCGAAAGCTTGTGAAGTTAAAATAAAATTGCTGGACTATAACTTGGTGTTGTAAAATTGTTTACAATTGTTGAAGTTGTACAAGACATTAGTAAGGCCACACTTGGAATACTGTGTACAGTTCTGGTCACCCTATTATAGAAAGGATATTATTAAACTAGAAAGAGTGCAGAAAAGATTTACTAGGATGCTACTGGGACTTGATGGTTTGACTTATAGGGAGAGGTTGGATTGACTGAGACTTTTTTCCCTGGAGAGTAGGAGGTTTCGGGGGGATCTTATAGAAGTCTATAAAATAATGAGGAGCATAGATAAGGTAGATAGTCAAAATCTTTTCCCAAAGGTAGGGGAGTCTATAACGAGGGGGCATAGATTTAAGGTGAGAGGGGAGAGATACAAAAGGGTCCAGAGGGGCAATTTTTTCACTCAAAGGGTGGTGAGTGTCTGGAACGAGCTGCCAGAGGCAGTAGTAGAGGCGGGTACAATTTTGTCTTTTAAAAAGCATTTGGACAGTTACATGGGTAAGATGGGTATAGAGGGATATGGGCCAAGTGCAGGCAATTGGGACTAGCTTAGTGGTATAAACTGGACGACATGGACATGTTGGGCCGAAGGGCCTGTTTCCATGTTGTAAACTTCTATGATTCTATGATTCTATAAATAGGGGCATAGAGTACGAAAGTATGGAAGTCATGGTGAATCTTTATAAAACACTGGTTCAGCCACAACTGGAGTATTGTGTTTAGTTCTGAGCAACGCACTTTAGGAAGGCCGTGAAGGCCATAGACAGGGTGTAGAACAGATTTACGAGAATGATTCCAGGAATGAGGGACTTTAGTCACGTGGATAGACTGGAGAAGCTGGGGTTGTGCTCCTTGGAACAGAGATGGTTGTGAGAAGATTTGATGAGGTATTCAAAATCATGAAGGGTCTAGACAGAGTAGAAAGAGAGAAACTGTTCCCATTGGCGGAAGGGTCAAGAACCAGAGGACATCGATTTAAGGTGATTGGCAAAAGAACCAAAGGTGACATGAGGAAAAACTTTTTTACACAGCGAGTGGTTAGGATCTGGAATGAACTACCCGAGGGGGAGATGGAGGCAGATTCAATTATGGCCTTCAAAAGGGAAACCGGAGAAGTACTTGAAAGGAAAAAATTGCAGGACTACGGGGAAAGGGCGGGGAGTGGGACTAGCTGGATTGCTCTTGCACAGAGCCGGTGCAGATTCGATGGGCCGATTGGCTTCCCTCCGTGCTGTAACCTTTCTATGACTCTTTACACTGTTACTGTCCCAGTCTATATTGGAATAATTGAAGGCCCTCATTATCACTACTCTATAGTTCTTGCATCTTTCTGTAATTTGCTTGCAAATTTTCTCCTCTATCTCCTTCCTACTATTTGGTGGCCTATAGTATACACCCAGTAGCGTAATAGCTCCACTATTGTTCCTTAATTCTAATCAAATAGATTCTGTCTTTGACCCGTCAACTACATCATAGTTATAATAGTTTCTTTGATCAAAACTGCCACCCCCTCTCTTTCCTTCCCTATCTTTCCTGAATACATTGCACTTAGGAATATTCAAGTATCCAATCCTCCCCATCTTTGAGCCAGGTCTCTGTTATTGCCACTATATCATCATCCCATGTGGCAACTTAAGCCTGCGGCTCACCAAACTTATTTACCATGCTACGTGCATTTATGCATGTAAGAACATAAGAATCAGGAGCAGGAGTAGGCGAGATGGCCCCTCGAGCCTGTTCCTCCATTCAATAAGATCGTGGCTGATCTTCGACTCAACTCCACTTTCCCGCCTGATCCCCATATCTCTTGATTCCCCCAGATCCCAAAAATCTATTGATCTTAGCCTTGAATATACTCAACGAATCAGCAAACAGAGCCCTTTGGGGTAGCGAATTCCAAAGATTGACAACTCCCTGAATTCACTCCAATCTTGTCTTAGACTGCCTCGCATTTGCCCCCTGTCTGATCCTTCCTATTTCTGAACTGTTCTTTATTCTAGTGCTACTTGTCCCTCCCAGTTCTCTGTGCACCTTGTTTCTCCTCTCTAATGTTTCATCCTGGTGTCCATCCCCCTGCCAAATTAGTTTAAACGCTCTCCCACAGCACTAGTTAAGCTCCCCGCGAAGATATTGGTTCCAGCTCTGTTGAGGCGCAACAGATCCCTCCTGCCCCAGGAACCTGAAGCCCTCCCTCCTGTACCATTGCTCCAACCAAGCATTAACCTGTCCTATCCTACTATTCCTATACTCACCAAGGCGTGGCACTGGGGTAATCCAGAGATTACTACCTTTGAGGTCCTGCTTTTTAACTTCCTCCCTAGCTCCTGAAACTCTGACTGCAGGACCTCGACCCTTTTCCTTCCTATGTCATTGGTACCCACATGGACCACGACTTCTGGCTATTCCCCTTCTCTTCCTCCCCCCCCCCTCAAAATGTTCTGCACCCTCTCACTGATGCCCTTTACCCTGGCACCAGGGAGGCAACACACCATGCAGGGCTCATGTCGGCGGTTGCAGACACGCCTGTCCATCCCCCGACTATCGAATCCCCAATAACAACTGCATTTCTTTTGCCCCCCTGTGCAGCCGAGTCTCCCACGGTGCTAAGGATTTGCTCCTGACTGCACTCCCCCGAGATATCAATACCCTCACTGGTAGTCAACACTGAATACCGGTTTGTGAGTGCCACACTCCCAGGGGATTCCTGCACTGCCTGCCTGTTCCTCCTAGTCTGTCTGGTGGTCATCCACTCCCTCTCCGCCTGAACTCTCTGCAGCTGCGGGGTGACCACCTCCTAAAACGTGCTATCCACGAAACTCTCAGCTTCCCATTTGCACTGTGGTGACGCTAGCCGCCCCTCAAGCTCAAAAACCCTGAGCTCGAGTTCGAGCAGTTGGCGTCACTTCCTGCGCATATGGTTTTCCAGGACACACACAGTGTTCTGGAGATCCCACACGGCACAGGATGTGCATGGGTCGGGCCACAGCTGTCCTACCATGTTAGCTACAGTTATTTAAACTTGTTTGTTTAGCTTTGAGGCACTTTACTGTTTATCTGACATTAAAACACTAACAACTAAAAAAAACACTAAACAACCAATAAAAAAGACTATACAATGAACAAAATACTACTGACTTACCCTCGGCGCTCCTCCTTGCCTTGTTTTGATTCCTCGTGGGCTCCCTTTATGCTCCGCTCAGTCTTAATCTATAGTTCTTTGGTTTAAATCACTTAGCACCTCCTTCCCCCTCTGCACCTAATTCCTACACTCATTAAATTCCCAGTTGAAAGTCCTCACTCTGTTAGCAATTCACTCTGCTAGAGGTTCATTCTCTGCCTTTCCCAACCTCTGTGCTCAAACTCAAGTGTAGCGGTTACGGTACTGGACTAGTATCTATCTGTCCAATCTACCAACCTGTTTATGTCCGCCTGAAGTTGCCTTCTTCCCTCTTTGATGTCCCTATATTTGTGTCTTCTGCACATTTTGATTTGTGCTCCCGACGCCCAAGTTCAAATCAATCATCTATACTGAGAACAAAAGTTGTCCCAGTACCGGCCTCTAGGGTACACCACCTCCAACTATTCTGCAGTCTGAGCAATCCCAACCCTTTGTTTCCTGTTCATCAACCAACTTTCCACCTTTGCTGCAATATTTCCTCTTACACCAAATCTGTGCCTTTATCAAATGCCTTCTGAAAATCCATATACACATGTTGAGGCTTGAATATGTGCTATTGTTCCATTTTATGAGACATTACCAAGATTTGCGTCCTAGTATTCATGGTAGAGCTGTGCGAAGCTGCTGCTTGTTCAGCAGGTCAGAGTTCGTCATTGTGTAACTGTACAGAGTTGCTGTTTATCCAAAGCAAGGATGAATGATGATAATTTTATTTTAGGTGTACATTTCACTTGGCCTCAATCAAACAGAAATTGACAACTTTGTCGTTGGCCCTGCATTTCTTGCATGGGGTCGCATGGGGAATATGCACAGCTGGGCAGGACCATTGTCAAGTTCCTGGAACAAAAATCAATTGAATCTGCAGGTAACAATCAGCATTGCCAAACTATTGCTGTTCTTAGAATCTTTGGTAGCTTAAAAGGTAAAGGTACAATTATTTCCAAACATTTTATTGGAATACCTGTCAACAGTGGCTTATGGATTAATATACCACTACATATGGACTGTGGTGAATGCTCCCAAGTAGTCATATTTCCTATCTAGAAGATGTAAAATATGTTCAATCCTAACCAACTGTTGTGGGGAAAATGCTGGAGTCTATAATTAAGGATAGGGTGACTGAACACCTCGAGAATTTTCAGTTAATCAGGGAGAGCCAGCATGGATTTGTGAAAGGAAGTTCGTGCCTGACAAACCTGATTGAATTTTTTGAAGAGGTGACTAAAGTAGTGGACAGGGGAATGTCAATGGATGTTATTTATATGGACTTCCAGAAGGCATTTGATAAGGTCCCACATAAGAGACTGTTAGCTAAGATAGAAGCCCATGGAATCGAGGGAAAAGTACGGACTTGGTTAGGAAGTTGGCTGAGTGAAAGGCGACAGAGAGTAGGGATAATGGGAAGGTTCTCACATTGGCAGGATGTGACTAGTGGAGTCCCGCAGGGATCTGTCTTGGGGCCTCAATTATTCACAATATTTATTAACGACTTAGATGAAGGCATAGAAAGTCTCATATCTAAGTTTGCCGATGACACAAAGATTGGTGGCATTGTAAGCAGTGTAGATGAAACATAAAATTACAAAGCGATATTGATAGATTAGGTGAATGGGCAAAACTGTGGCAAATGGAATTCAATGTGAGGTCATCCACTTTGGATCAAAAAAGGATAGAACAGGGTACTTTCTAAATGGTAAAAAGTTAAAAACAGTGGATGTCCAAAGGGACTTAGGGGTTCAGGTACATAGATCATTGAAGTGTCATGAACAGGTGCAGAAAATAATCAAGAAGGCAAATGGAATGTTGGCCTTTATATCTAGAGGACGAGAGTACAAGGGGGCAGAAGTTATGCTGCAGCTGTACAAAACCCTGATTAGACCGCACCTGGAGTACTGTGAGCAGTTCTGGGCACCGCACCTTCGGAAGGACATATTGGCCTTGGAGGGAGTGCAGCGTAGGTTTACTAGAATGATACCCGGACTTCAAGGGTTAAGTAACGAGGAGAGATTACACAAATTGGGGTTGTATTCTCTCGAGTTTCGAAGGTTAAGGGGTGATCTGATCGAAGTTTATAAGATATTAAGGGGAACAGATAGGGTGGATAGAGAGAAACTATTTCCGCTGGTTGGGGATTCTAGGAGTAGGGGGCACAGTCTACAAATTAGAGCCAGACCTTTCAAGAGCGAGATTAGAAAACATTTCTACACACAAAGGGTGGTAGAAGTTTGGAACTCTCTTCCGCAAACGGCAATTGATACTAGCTCAATTGCTAAATTTAAATGTGAGATAGATAGCTTTTTGGCAACCAAAGGTATTAAGGGATATGGGCCAAAGGCAGGTATATGGAGTTAGATCACAGATCAGCCATGATCTTATCAAATGGCGGAGCAGGCACGAGGGGCTGAATGGCCTACTCCTGTTCCTATGTTCCTAAACTGCCATTACCCATTATTGTCTTATTTGAGCAACCAGCACACAGCAGGTAAAACATGAAATGCAAATAAACAAAACCAGACTGAGATAGATGGATCTTTGGATTCTAAGAGAATTAAGGGATATGGGGATTGGGTGGGAAAGTGGAGTTGAGGTCAAAGATCAGCCATGATCTTATTGAATGACTGAGCAGGCTCGAGGGGCCTTATGGCCTACTTCTACTCCTATTTCTTATGTTCTTTTATATGTTTTTTTTAAAAGCAAGAACATAATTAACCTGGGAATGATTCACAAGGCTGGAACCCAGCCAGGGAGCTCATGTGACTTACAAACCATTGGCCCTTTGCTTTGATTACACTCCCTTGTAACTTGATCTCATGTAGACACTCTCTTACCTAATGGCATAAAATTAACCTTTGATAAAATTGTATTATTGCCATACTATATTTTCACTCTCGTACCCAAAGAAAGGTGCTCTTATGCACATAGGTATTCCAGTGACTTGTGCATTTCACACTAACCCAAATGTGTTCTAATTGTAATATTTTATAGTAAATGTTTAGACTGTTTTGCTAATTTCAGGTTGCTTTGCATGACCTCATTAAAGGTTCTCTCATTGAGTCTACTCTATTGAGTATGCCTGAAATCATCAAAAACAAACTTTTATATTTTTTTCTGTGAAATGATCTTGTTAAACAGAACACACACTAGTCAGTGGGATCATACAAGATAAACCCATTCATGCTGTGCCTGCCATAATACCGAAGTGCCTGCCATACTTGGTGGGTTTACTTTGCATATTCAGGTCCTGGTTGTCATGTGTCCTCCATGTAAATCAGACTGGTTACTAAATGGATTGTTAATTGTCCAGTGGAGTCACTCTGTTAAATTTGCACAAACAATTGCAACTGCAGCAGAATTCTGCTCTGTTACTAACTGACTACTTGCTTTATTCCAACACTAAGCACAAGATCCTTCTGCGGATGAGGTCTTTGGGGATGTTGCCAGTCCTTCCTGCCTTTGCTGGATTTGTACCTGGTGCCATCACAAGGTACGAGCTGCATTCCCTATTTTTTTTTAACTTGATGCTTGTAACATTGAAATGGTTTCTTATGATTTTGAAGAAATATCTATACCTGGAGTGTACTGAGAAAGTGATTATAAAAGTTAATTGCTTATGCAATGATATTTTGAGTTCTTATTATCAAGAAATTATAGCAGCTGCATGTTGTATGTTGCTGCTTCCTGGATAGTAAATCCCATTATTGGATGTTGTGGAGCTTTGGCTTTTTAGAAAGACAGGGAATTTGCTGATCCAAGCTATTCATTACAAAAGAAAATATTCCATAAACTCATTACCACACAACATATGGTGAGATGATTTAGTTGAATGTTTCTTTCTGTTTGCTTGTGAACCACAATGGAAAGTAAAGAGTTATTTCTCCTCCTGCTGTACCCACTCCTTGAGCTGACAGACATGAAGCTTTTCTGGGGTTGACACCTTCAATCTAATCAACATTAATTAACCCAATCCCTTGTTTCCTGCCTGTTAACCAGCTTTTTATCCCTGCTGCTATATTTCCTCTTATACCATAAGCCAGTTTCTTTGTAACAAGCCTTCTGTGATGCTCCTTATCAAATGCCTTCTGATAATCTATATACACCACATTTTACTGCATTCCTTTTACCTGTTCCAGTCACTTCAAAAACCTCAATTAAATTTGTCTATCATGATTTATCCTTTTATCAAAGAGGAACTATATAGAGTAGATGCTTTTAATGAACATTACCATCTGGATCGATCCACTTGGAGCTACAAACTGCCTTCATTTTTATTTGCTTGAGTATAATATAATATAATATATGATGCATCTATCCATGACAGTATTGGTAGGAGTGAGACGAAGTCCCGTCTTCGCATTGAGGACACCATCCAATGTGTTGTGTGGCACTATCACCGTGCTAAATGGGATAGATTCAGAACAGATCTAGCAGCTCAAAACTGGGCATCCATGAGGTGCTGTGGGCCATCAGCAGCAGCAGAATTGTATTCCAGCACAGTCTGTAACCTCATGGCCCGGCATATCCTCACCCTACCATTACCAACAAGCCAGGGGATCAACCCTGGTTCAATGAGGAGTGTAGAAGAGCATGCCAGAAGCAGCACCCGGCGTACCTAAAAATGAGGTGCCAACCTGGTGAAGCTCCAACTCAGGACCACATGCATGCTGAACAGTGGAAGCAACATGCTATAGGCAGAGCTAAGCGATTCCACAACCAATTAAACAACTAACGGGAGGAGGAGGCTCTAAACATCCCCATCCTCACTGTTGGCGGAGTCCAGCACGTGAGTGCAAAAGACAAGGCCAAAGTGTTTGCAACCATCTTCAGCCAGAAGTGCTGAGTGGATGATCCATCTCGGCCTCCTCCCGATATCCCCACCATCACAGAAGCCAGTCTTCATCCAATTCGATTCACTCCACGTGATATCAAGAAACGGCTGAGTGCACTGGATACATCAAAGGTTATGGGCCCCGACAACATCCCGGCTGTAGTGTTGAAGTCTTGTGCTCCAGAACTAGCCGCGCCTCTAGCCAAACTGTTCCAGTACGGCTACAATACTGGCATCTACGCGTCAATGTGGAAAATTGCCCAGGTATGTCCTGTCCACAAAAAGCAGGACAAATCCAATCCGGCCAATTACCGCCCCATCAGTCCACTCTCAATCATCATCAAAGTGATGGAAAGTGTCGTCAACAGTGCTATCAAGCAACACTTATTCACCAATAACCTGCTCACCAATGCTCAGTTTGGGTTCCGCCAGGACCAGTCAGCTCCAGACATTATTATAGCCTTGGTCCAAACGTGGACAAAAGAGCTGAATTCCAGAGGTGAGGTGAGAGTAACAGCCCTTGACATCAAGGCAGCATTTGACCGAGTGTGGCACCAAGGAGCCCTAGTAAAATTGAAGTCAATGGGAATCAGGGGGAAAACTCCAGTAGCTGGAGTCATACCTAGCACAAAGGAAGATGGTAGTGGTTGTTGGGTGCCAAACATCTCAGCCCCAGGACATTACTGCAGGAGTTCCTCATGGCAGTGTCCTAGGCCCAACCATCTTCAGCTGCTTCATCAATGTCCTTCCCTCCATCATAAGGTCAGAAATGGGGATGTTCGCTGATTGCACAGTGTTCAGTTCCATTCACAACCCCTCAGATAATGAAGCAGTCCGTGCCCGAATGCAGCAAGACCTGGACAACGTCCAGGCTTGGGCTGATAAGTGGCAAGTAACATTCACGCCAGACAAGTGCCAGGCAAGACCATCTCCAACAAGAGAGAGTCTAACCACCTCCCCTTGACATTCAACGGCATTACCATCGCCGAATACTCCACCATCGACATCCTGGGAGTCACCATTGACCAGAAACTTAACTGGACCAGCCACATAAATACTGTGGCTACAAGAGCAGGTCAGAGGCTGGGTATTCTGCGGCGAGTGACTCACCTCCTGACTCTCCAAAGCCTTTCCACCATCTACAAGGCACAAGTCAGGAGTGTGATGGAATACTCTCCACTTGCCTGGATGAGTGCAGCTCCAACAACACTCAAGAAGCTAGACACTATCCAGGACAAAGCAGCCCGCTT
Organism: Heptranchias perlo; assembly: GCF_035084215.1. NCBI lineage: Eukaryota > Metazoa > Chordata > Chondrichthyes > Hexanchiformes > Hexanchidae > Heptranchias > Heptranchias perlo. Next base: position 55,225 of record NC_090354.1, read on the forward strand.
GATTGGCGCCCCATCCACCACCCTAAACATTCACTCCCTTCACCACTGGCACAGTGTGGCTGCAGTGTGTACCATCCACAGGATGCACTGCAGCAACTCGCCAAGGCTTCTTCGACAGCACCTCCCAAACCCGTGACCTCTACCACCTAGAAGGACAAGGGCAGCAGGCACATGGGAACAACATCACCTGCACGTTCCTCTCCAAGTCACACACCATCCCGACTTGGAAATATATCGCCGTTCCTTCATCGTCGCTGGGTCAAAATCCTGGAACTCCCTTCCTAACGGCACTGTGGGAGAACCTTCACCACACGGACTGCAGCGGTTCAAGAAGACGGCTCACCATCACCACCTCAAGGGCAATTGGGGATGGGCAATAAATGCTGGCCTCACCAGCGATGCCCACATCTCATGAACGAATAATTTAAAAAAATGTTATTCTCCATTTTCGTCCTGGGCCAAACAACTGCACCCGAGAAGCAGACTAATAACCAGCTGTCAGGCCCTTCTGTTGGGCAATGCCTGATCTCCACTTGGTGTCTTCTCATGGGACCATTGCTGAAATTGAGATCTTACTGATGTTGGAGATTACAACCTGTATCCCACCACTCTTGCTTCAAATGTGAGTGCTCTAATATGCTGTGCCATAATCAGCTGGTCTTACAATGAAGTACCAGTTGGCATACCTCTGGAAGATAAGCAAACGGGGAAGAGTGTTGGATTAGCTACATTTTGGAATGGTATCCTACATTTTCAGTTTAGATTCTACGTACGTGTTTCTGTCTCTGTAGAAATTTCACCTGTTGTACCAAGTCTTTTCTGCTATTCACTCTGGCAAAAGAATTGCAGAAGAATCCAGAAAAGCCAACCTGGAACTGGGAAGATCATATGATTGGCAAAGTTACCATCACCTATTAATTTGTATGAGTTGTGGGCAAATCTTTAGAATCCATAATTTGGAATAAAGTGAGTGAGCATTTAGAAATGCATGGGTTAATCAAGGGCAAGCAGCATAGATTTGTTAAAGGCAAGTCATGTTGGACAAATTTAATTGAAGTTTTTGAAGTGACTGGAATAGGTAAAGGGAATGCAGTAAATGTGGTGTATATGGATTTTCAGAAGGCATTTGATGAGCATCACAGAAGGCTTGTTACAAAGAAACTGGCTTATGGTATAAGAGGAAATGTAGCAGCACGGATAGAAAGTTGGTTAACCGGCAGAAAACAAGGGATTAGGTTAATTAATGTTGATTAGATTGAAGAAGGGTTAGAAATGGAGTAACACAGAGGCCAGTGCTGGATTCTCTTTTGCATTTGGTATACATAGATGAAAGTTGCTGATGACACAAAAATAAGGGGTTTGACAAACAGAAAGGAGGACTGTTAAAAATACAAAAATGTCAGGAGGACATAGACAGATTAGCAGAATGGGCTGACAAGTAGGAAATGCAATTTAATGTGGAGATGGGTGAGGTAACATATTTTGGGACAAAATATAAGGAATGGTACTACATAGTTAATGGAAATATGCTGATGGGTTTGAAAGAATAAAGATACCTCGGTGGCCAAATGCATAATTCCTGAAAATTCAAGTACAAGTACAAGTGCAGGTGGATAAAGCCTTAAAAGGCAATAGAAATTAGTTTTATAAATAGAGGCATTGAATACAAGAGTAAAGAGACAATGATAATTTTTTACAAGGCAATGATTAGGCCACAGTTAGATTCTGTGTACAGTTTTGGGCCCCATTGTAGAAAAGGCATTGAAGCCATAGAATCCGTACAATGTAAATTTACCAGGATGATGCCAGGGATAGAAAGTTACAGATATGAAGAGAGGCTCGAGACATTGGGATTGTTTCCACTGGAGCAGAGGTAGCTCAGAGGAAATTTAAGAGGTTTTTAAAATTACAAAGTGTCTTGATAGGGTGAATAGGGATCTTCTGATTGGGTCATCAATGATAATGGGTTATCAATTTAAAATTATCACTGAGAGCGAAGAGAGAGATTAGGAGAACTTTATGCAGCAAGTTGTTGGACTATGGAATGAGTTGCCACATAAATTATTTGAGGCAGAGACTACTGCACCCAGTAAGAGAAAAAGTGGATAAATATTTGAAGCAGAGGATGATGCCAAGCTATGGGGAGAGAAGGGGCAGTGGGATTAATTCTGGATTGTTCTAGCAAAGCGCCAGCACAGACACAATGGGCCACAAGGCCTACTTCTGTGCTGTAAACCTCTTTGATTCTCATGATATTTGCTTCATAGATTTAAAGGGGTGAATTTTCATTTTGGTGCCCAGTGGTAATCCAGTGCAGCAGATCGTCTGTCCATTGTAATCAATGGAATGAAAATCGGGTGGGTTGTACAACGGGGGTTGGGGGGGTGCAATCTGCGCTGCCAAACCACTGTCCAGGTGGGGAAGACAAAAATTTACCCCAAAATGTCTATGCTTCAGTACAAGCTTATTTTTTTTTAAACAATGATTTTTATTTTTCAGATTGTTCCCTAAAGAAAACATCACAAGGCTAGGGAGCTGGGGACATTTGAATTGTTCTTATTCTTGTTCCTATCTGCTGGATTCTGAGACTCCCCTCTTTCAGCATATAGGCAAGATGTTTCTGTTGGAACTAATTAAAGAATTTGATACTAACCATATTTACAATGCAGATACATTCAATGAAATGAGCCCTAGCTCCTCCGACCCTAAATATTTATCCTCTGCCAGCAATGCAGTCTTCAAATCGATGATACAAGGTAATGTTCTCAAAACAATATCTTCAGAATCTTTTTCAATACAAACTGAAGGCATTATTCAACTAGCTTTCCCTTCTTGATATATATTTAAGATTTTTTCTGCCAAGACCTGAAAAAGATTTACATTTATAGACTGGACCTTAAGGCATTTGTACCCATTTCTTCTATTAAAAGCTACTGCTTCAATCAGTGTATATACAGGACCAGAAAAGACCATCTGGCTGATCCCAAAGTTCAAAAAGTACCATTTTCTAATCTCTTAAATTCTTCAATCACATCTTTGTCAAAAACTACCTAGCACCTACTGAATTGACCAAAACAATTCATCTCCACTGTCTCCCTGGGTATTTTATTCCACACATACACTGACGTTGGCCAATGTTGCATTGTAGCAATGCCAGTGACATCAGCTGCTAGTGTAAGTGTAATAAAAAAAAACATTTTTATTTTTGGCACTGTGGCCTGTGCAATTGATCAATCTATGAGTTAAATTCCTGCCCCCATCACCATAGCAACACTGAACAGCAGGGATAAAAACGGTATCCCTTGCATCCGGTATTGCTAATGAGTCAAATGTTATATATGGGGTGATGTATTGTATGTCATCTGGCAGAAAATCCAAGGGAGAAGAAAATGGGCGGAGCTGAAGACATTGGGTGTCCCATGTCCTGTCCCCAGCCACCCAAGGTATGCCCAGAAATTAGAGGAGGGAAGGCAGAGGATCCTGGAAATTAAGTCTAAAATGTGTGCTCACCTTCCCTGTTCTGAACTTTAGTCTATGCCTCCTAGTTAGAATTTGTCTTTATGTTGAACAATTTATTTGGGTTCAATTTAGCTGCAGCTCTTAATCTTCAAAACTTCAATGAAGTTTTGCCTGAGCCTTTTCTGCGGTATAAACATTCCCAACTTCCTCAGGTTCAGATTTGTAGCTCAGGTTCCCGAACCCTGGTATGAACTTAATTCCCCGCTCCTGTACCATATCCAAAGCCAGAATGTCCCGACTAGAAACGGTACCTGTGCTTATACTTTTGCTTCTGATTCAAAAAGTACATGAGTATAATAAAATAAATGACACACCTTTGCTTTATTCCAACCACTTTGTGAATAATGACATCATTCATTCACTTCAATAAACATAACTGTCAGCAGTGTCTCAGTGGGTAGCACTCTTGCCTCTGAGTCCACACGGACTGCAGCGGCTCAAGAGGCGGCTCACCACCACCTTCTCAAGGGTAATTAGGGATGGGCAATAAATGCTGGCCTTGCCAGCGACGCCCACATCCCACGAACAAAAGAAAAAAAGAAGGTCGTGGGTTCAAGACCCACTCCAGGGACTTGAGCACAAAATCCAGGCTGATACTCCAGTGCAGTACTGAGGGGAGTGCTGCACTGTCGGAGCTGCCGTCTTTCAGATGAGACGTTAAAACCGAGGCCCCGTCTACCCTTTCAGATGGATGTAAAAGATCCCACGGCACTATTTCGAAGAAGAGCAGGGGAGTTCTGCCCAGTGTCCTGGCCAATATTTATCCTTCAACCAACATCACTAGAACAGATTATCTGGTCATTATCACATTGCAGTTTGTGGGAGCTTGTTGTGCGCAAATTGGCTGCTGCGTTTTCTACATTACAACTACATTGTGACTACATTGCACAAAAATACTTCATTGACTGTAAAGCGCTTTGGGACGTCCTGAGGTCATGAAAGCTGCTATATAAATGCAAGTCTTTTTTTCTTTCTAAAGGTTCTTTTTTAAGCTATTCATTATGTGAGTTGGAGTGGGATTTTGTACAGTATGGATGTTATAAGTACATCATCACGAACAAACATTCCTCCTTTTAGCTGTAAAGTCAGTGACTGTATGATGGTGATAACGGAGACCTGGCTCAAAAAAAGGGCAGGATTGGGTACTAAATATTCCTGGATATAAGACGTTCAGGAAAGATAGAGAAGGGAAAAAAAGGAGGAGGTGTGGCAGTATTAATTAAGAAGAATATTGCAGTGCAGGACAGAGAGGATGTCCTTGAGGGGTCAAGGATAGAATCTATTTGGTTAGAGTTAAGAAAAAACAGAGGTGCTATTACACTACTGGGTGTATTCTATAGCTCACCAACTAGTGGGAAGGATATAGAGGAGCAAATCTGCTGGGAAATTAGAGAGGTGCAAGAACTATAGAGTAGTGATAATGGGGGACTTCAACTATCCTAATATAGACTGGGATAGTAATAATGTAAGGGGCAAAGGGGGGGATATGTTCAGGAGAATTTTCTTGATTAATATGACTCTGACCCAACGAGGAAGGAGGCATTGCTGTAGCTAGTTCTGGGGAATGAAGTGAGTCAAGTAGAGCAAGTGACAGTGGGGGAACATTTAGGGAACAGTGATCATAGTATCATATGATTTAGATTAGTTATGGAAAAGGACAAGGAGCAATCTAGAGTAAATATGCTTAATTGGAGGAGGGCCAATTTCAGTGGGTTGAGAATGGATCTGGCCTGGGTAAATTGGAGTCAAAGATTGGCAGGCAAAACTATAGTCGAACAATGGGCACCCTTTAAAGAGGAGATGGTTTGGGTACAGTGTGGTACGTTCCCACGAGGAGCAAAGGTAGGGCAATCAGGCTGAATATAGAAAATACAGAGGAGAAGTGAAAAAAGAAATAAGAAGGGAAAAGAGAGAGTATGAGAATAGACAGATGGCTAACATAAAAGGGAATTCAAAAGTCTTCTATAGGCATATACAAACATATGAAATTAAGAGCAGGAGTAGGCCATTCGGCCCCTCGAGCCTGTTCTGCCATTTGATAAGATCATGGCTGATCTGATTGTGACTTCAACCTTACTTTCCCGTCTACGTATTATAACCTTTGACTCCCTTGTTCATCAGGAATCTATCTAACTCAGCCTTAAAAATATTCAATGACCCTGCCTCCACCGCTCTCTGGGGAAGGGAGTTCCACAGACTCATGACCCTCTGAGAAAAAAATTCTCCTCATCTCTGTCTTAAATGGGAGACCCCTTATTTTTAAACCATGGCCCCTAGTTCTAGTCTCTCCCACAAGGGGAAACATCCTCTCAGCATCTACCCCTTCTAGTCCCCTCAGGATCTTATATGTTTCAATAAGATCACCTCTCATTCTTCTAAACTCCAGTGTACACAGGCCCAACTTGTCCAACCTTTCCTCATATAATAACCCCCTTATCCTGGGAATCAGTTGAGTGATCCTTCTCTGAACCACCTCTAAAGCAATTATGTCCTTTCTTAAATAAGGAGTCCAAAACTGCACACAGTATTCTAGATGTGGTCTCACCAATGCCCTGTACAACTGGAGCAAAACATCTCGACTTTTACATTCCATTCCTCTTGCAATAAATGACAACATTCCATTTGCCTTCCTAATCACTTGCTGTACCTGCATACTAACTTTTTGTGATTCATGTACTAGGACACCCAGATCCCTCTGTACCTCATAGTTCTGCAATCTCTCTCCATTTAAATAATATACTGCTTTTCTATTCCTCTTGCCAAAGTGGACAAGTTCACATTTTCCCACATTATACTCCTTCTGCCAAATTTTGGCCCACTAATTTAACCTATCTATATCCCTTTGCAGACTCCTTGGGCTCAATATTACCAGGGTGGCGGGTTCGCGGCGGTGGGGGGGGGGGGTCTATTGGGCGCGTGGGTGACGCGCCCGGTGAAATCAGTCTGCCCCGCGCGCAATTGCAGGCTGATTGGATCCACTTACCTGGTCTTCCGGGTTCCCCGCTGCTGAGCTGCGCGTTGGGCGGACTGCGCATGCGCAGTAAGGTCTGTCAGTTGGAGGAGCTCTATTTAAAGGGGCAGTCCTCCACTGACTGATGCTGCAAGAAATAGGAAAAATTACAGCATGGAGCAGCCCAGGGGGAAGGCTGCTCCCAGGTTAATGATGCCTCCAGGTATCATTGGATGGGGTGAGGAGGAGGGGGAGGACAGAGATCTTCCACCCGGCGGGCAGGAGGAAGCGGCCTGCCTCTGCCACCAAGAAGGCTTGGCTCAAGGTGGCAGAGAAGGTCACCTGCACCACCAACATATCGCCCACCTGCATACAGTGCAGGAGGCGCTCCAATGACCTCAGTAGGTCAGCCAAAGTGAGTACACTTACTCATTCCCCTACACTCCGTCTGCCACATCACCGCCCCCACCCCACACCTCCTTCTGCACTGCCAACACTACTCTATCACATCACTCCTCACACCCACTCAAACCTCATCCTCATCTTACCTGCACTTACTCACCTCGCCAGTACTCATCCCGCCACTACCACTCAACCCAATCCTCATACAATCTCATGGCTCTATCTCATACTCACCCTCTCATGCATCTCTTTCACGGTCAGCCTCACTCAACCTGCCACTACCTGTGCTGCAGCCACAGGGCATGCATCACATATGTGCAGTAGGCAGCGTAAGGCAAATGTGTCGTGAGCATGAAGGGGATGCACAAGGGTGTTTGAGGGTTTGTCATGGTTTTTACTTATATTTAATTTCTGAGCAACTCACATCACATAATATTGGCACCACTACTGCCACGTCTTTGCGAATCTTGTCTGGTTTGTGCAATAATGCCCTTTCCTGAGGATCACAATGAAGACCCACACCTGATGGCACCCATTGTGTCACTGCAGAATGGGTGTAGGTGTATTTGCAGGGCTCTTTTGTGCAGACGACTGAGAGACGCAGCGATGTCCCCGGTGGCACCCTGGAAGGATGCGGAGGAGAAGTTGTTGAGGGCAGTGGTGACTTTGACAGCGACAAGTAAGAAGATGGTGCTCGGGCCAGCCGGGAGCAGCTCGGCATGAAGGAGGCTGCAGATGTCCATGACTACATGTCGAGTGACTCTGAGCCTCCGTGTGCACTGCTGCTCAGAGAGGTCCAGGAAGCTGAGCCTTGGTCTGTGGAACCTGTGGCGAGGGTAGTGCCCTCTGCGACGCATCTCTCTATGCGATTGCCCTCCCTCCTTCTGTGCAGGTGGATGTGTCACAACATGCGGGGCTGCGTGCACACATCAGCGCGTCTGTGGGAAACCCGGAAGTGGGCGGGTTAGAGCCGGGCTCCCGACCCGCTCTGGGATTCCCCGATTTTCGAAGCCCCCCACCCCGTCAGGAACGCACCCGATAGCGGGTGCTAATATCGAGCCCCTTATGTCCTCTTCACAACTTACTTTCCTACCTACCTTTGTGTCATCAGCAAATTTAGCAACCATACATTCGGTTCCTTCATCCAAGTCATTGATATCGATTGTAAATAGTTTAGGCCCAAGCACTGATCCCTGTGGCACTCCACTTGTTATATCTTGCCAACCTGAAAATGACCCATTTATGCCTACTATATCTTTCCTGTTAGCTAACCAATCCTTTATCCATGGTAATATGTTACCCCCTACACCATGAGCTCTTGTTTTGTGTAGTAGCCTTTGTTGTGGTACCTTCTCAAAAGCCTTCTGGAAATCCAAGTGCACCACATCCACAGGATCCTTTTTATCTACGTTGCTTGTTACTGCCTCAAAGAACTCTAATAAATTAGTCAAACACGATTTCCCTTTCACAAAGCCGTGTTGACTCTGCCTGATTGCATTGAGATTTTCTAAGTGCCCTGCTATAGCCTCCTTAATAATAGATTCTAGCATTTTCCCTATGACAGATGTTTACCTAACTGGCCTGTAGTTTCCTGCTATCTGTCTCCCTCCTTTCTTGAATAGAGGAGTTACATTCGCTATTTTCCAATCTGATGGGACCTTTCCAGAATCTAGGGAATTTTGGAAAATATATATAGTAAATAGGTAGTAAGAGGGGTGGTGGGGCCTAAATGGGACCAAAAAGGAGATCTATGCATGGAGGCAGAGGGCATGGCTGAGGTACTAAATGAGTACTTTGCATTTGTCTTTACCAAGGAAGAAAATGCTGCCAAAGTCACAATAAAAGAGCAGGTAGTTGAGATATTGGATGGGCTAAAAATTGATAAAAAGGAGGTGCTAGAAAGGCTGGCTTTACTTAAACTAGATAAGTCATCCGATCCGGATGGGATGCATCCAGGGCGGAAATTGCAGAGGTACTGGACGTATTCTTCCAATCCTCCTTAAATAAGGGGGTGGGGTCAGAGGACCGGAGAATTGCAAATATTACACCTTTTTTCAAAAAAGAATGTTAGGATAAACCCGGCAACTTGCAGGCCAGTCAGTTTAACCTCGATGGTGGGGAAGTTTTTAGAAATGATAATCCGGGACAAAATTAATTGTCACTTGGACAAGTGTGGATTAATTAAGGAAAGCCAGCACGGATTTGTTAAAGGCAAATCGTGTTTAACTACCTTGATTGGGTTTTTTGATGAGGTAACAGAAGGTTGATGAGGGCAGTGCGGTTGATGTGTATATGGTCTTTCAAACGGCGTTTGATAAAGTGCGACATAATAGGCTTGTCAGCAAAATTGAAGCCCACAGAATAAAAGGGGCAGTGGCAGCATAGATACGAAATTGGCTAAGTGACAGGAAACAGAGAGTAGTGGTGAACGGTTGTTTTTCGGACTGGAGGAAGGTGTACAATGGTGTTCCCCAGGGGTCAGTACAAGGACCACTTCTTTCTTTGATATATATTAATGACTTGGACTTGGGTGTACACAAAACTTGGAAGTGTAGTAAAGAGTGAGGTGGATAGTATAGACTTCAAGAGGACATAGACAGGCTGGTGGAACAGGCGGACACATGGTGGATGAAATTTTACACAGAGAATCGCGAAGGGATACATTTTGGCAGGAAGAATGAGGAGAGGCAATATAAACTAAATGGTACAATTCTAAAGAGGGTGCAGGAAAAGAGAAACCTGTGGGTATATGTGTGCAAATCTTTGAAGGTGGCAGGACAGGTTGAGAAAGCAGCCTTTTTAAAAAAAAAGCTTACGGGTTCCTGGGCTTTATATATAGAAGCATAGAGTACAAAAGCAAGGAAGTTATGTTGAAACTTTATCAAACACTGGTTCGGCCACAACTGGAATATTGTGTCCAATTCTGGGCACCACACTTTAGGAAGGATGTGAAGGCCTTAGAGAGGGTGCAGAAAAGATTTACTAGATTGGTTCCAGGGATGAGGGACATTAGTTACGTGGATAGACTGGAGAAGCTGGGGTTGTTCACCTTAGACAGAGAAGGTTAAGAGGAAATTTGATAGAAGTGTTCAAAATCATGAAGGGTTTAGATAAAGTAAATAAAGAGAAACTGTTCCCATTGGTAGAAGGGTCGAGAACCAGAGGACACAGATTTAAGGTGATTAGCAAAGAAACAAAAATGACATGAGGAAAAACTTTTATCGCAGCGAGTAGTTATGATCTGGAATGCGCTGACTCAATCGTGGCTTTCAAAAAGGAATTGAATTCTCGAAGGAAAAAAATTTGTAGGGCTACAGGGAAGGAGCGGGGGAATGGGGCTAACTGAATTGCTTTTACATAGAGCCAGCATGGGCTTGATGGGCGGAATGGCCTCCTGTGCTGTAACCATTCTATGATTCTATACACAGAAATTATCACTGTCAGACATTCGAGGAAGATGTCATAATGACCAATGATCACCATGTGGCCAATGAGTAGTGTGAAATGTTTTTACACGGAGGGTTGTTAGGACCTGTAATTTCCCATCAGAAACATTGTTGGAATAGAATACCCCTTTGAAAGGGAAGTGAATAAATATTTGTATAAAATTTTTTTGAAGGGTATGGCGAAAGGGCTAGGGAATTGGACCAAGTGACTAGCTCTTTCAGTGAGCTGGCACAGACACAAACAGCTGAATGGCCTCCCTCTGTAAAATTCAATGATTCTATGATAACTCGAGCAAGAGTCCAACTTTTGATGCAAGATTTTTCTATTTGAACTTTACATGTATTAAGGATTCAACATGATCTGCTAAAAATTCACATCTGTAGAATTCCGGAGATGCTGTTGAAATCCTGTATCCAGTGTCAGATGTCCCTGTTTGACCCTCCTCCCCCTTATGGGAAAGGGGATGGTCTTATGAGAAAACAATTGATATTTGGAGACTGATATCCAAGAAATGATTGATTGTACCACCAAATAGAAGGTGTAATCGTATTTTTACAAAATGAATATAATTTTGTGGCGCATAGCCTAATGCTCCTTGCTAAAGGTCAGAAGTAGATAGCATCACTATCATCAGTATTGCCTTTTTGGTGGTAAATGTAGCCATCAACCTGATCCTTGCACATCCAACCAGTCCCTATGGTCCCTTAACATGACTATGCAAGACTGCCAATTCCAGTGTGGACGATGGCTTTCTACATAGAAACCAGTAGTGGGGGGTGGGGTGGGGGTGTCAGATAATCTTTTTGTCACCTCTTGGATCAATATTTCCAATGTCCTATCCTCCACCTTCATAAACTCCAACTTACTTACAATTTAGCTGCCCATATCCTGTTTTGCAGTATGTTCTGCTGACCTAACACCCTCCTCTCTGACCTACTTTTGAGCTATGTCCTCCAGCATACTTTGTCCTCATCTTCAAATCATTCTATGGATTGTTCTTATCTTATCTCTGTTGCCTTCTCCAGTGTTATGTCCCCTCCTGTACCCTTCAGCCATCTGACTCAGGCCTTTTGTGCATCTCTGTACATTGGTGGAACAGCCTTCAACCACCTCTGCTGTATTCCCAGAATTCCATTCTTCAACCTTTCCAATTGACCAATTTGACCCATCTTTTCGTCATCTCACTACTGAACATAAGAAATAGGAGCATGAGTAGGCCATACGGCCCCTCGAGCCTGCTCCGCTATTCGATAAGATCATGGCTGATCTTTGACCTCAACTCCACTTTCCTGCCCGATCCCCATATCCCTTGATTCCCCTGGAGTCCAAAAATCTATCCATCTCAGCCTTGAATATATTCAATGACTCAGCAGCCACAGCCCTCTGGGGTAGAGAAATGCATGAAGAAATTCCTCCTCATCTCAGTCTTGAACTACTGGCCCCTTATCCTGCGATTATGCCCTCTAGTTCTAGACTCTCTAGCCAGGGGAAACAATCTCTCAGCATCTACCCTGTCAAGCCCCCTTAGAATCTTTTATGTTTCAATGAGATCACCTCTCGTTCTTCTAAACTCCAGAGAGTATAGGCCCATTCTACTCAATCTATCTTCATAGGACAACCCTCTCATCCCAGGAATTAATCTAGTGAACCTTTGTTGCACCTCCTCTAAGGCAAGTATATCCTTCCTTAGATAAGGAGACCAAAACTGTACGCAGTACTCCAGGTGAGGTCTCACTAATGCCCTGTACAACTGTAGTAAGACTTCCTTGCTCTTGTACTCCAACTCCCTTGCAATAAAGGCCAACATACCATTTGCTTTCCTAATTGCTTGCTGAACCTACATACTAACTTTTTGTGCTTCTTGTACCAGGACACCCAAGTCTCTCTGAACACCAACATTTAATAGTTTCTCACCATTTAAAAAAATATTCTGTTTTTCTATTCTTCCTACCAAAGTGAATAACCTCACATTTCCCCACATTATACTCCATCTGCCACCTTCTTGCCCACTCACTTAACATGTGTATATCCCTTTGCAGACTCTTTGTGTCCTCCTCACAGCTTACTTTCACATCTAGCTTTGTACTGTCAGCAAACTTGGATACATTTCATTCGGTCCTTCATCTAAGTCATTAATATAAATTGAAATGGGCAGACACATGGCAAATGAAATTGATTGCAGAGTAGTATGAAGTGATGCATTTTTGAAGGAAGAATGAGGTGAGGCAATATAAACTTAATGAATAGTACAATTTTAAAGGGGTTGCAGGAACAGAGAGACCTGGGGGAATATGTACACAAATCTTTGAAGGTGGCAGGACAAGTTGATATGGCTGTTTTTTTTTAAAAAAGCATACGGGATCCTTGGCTTTATAAATAGAGGGATAGAGTGCAAAAGTATGGAAGTTACGCTAAACCTTCATAAATCACTGGTTAGGCCTCAGCTGAAGTATTGGGTCCGATTTTACCAGGGGTGCGGGTTCCCAGCGGATGGGCAAGCGGGCGTATTGGTAACGCGCCCGGTGAAATTAGTGGGTTTCCCGCGCGATCGCAGCAGGCAACCCACTAATTGGATTCACTTACCTGCTCCTCCGGGTTCCCCGCTGCTGATCTGCGCGTCGGGCGGGCTGCGCATGCGCAGTAAGATCTGTCAGCTGGAGGCGCTCCATTCAAAGGGGCAGTCCTCCACTGACAGATGCTGCAACCAGTAGCAAAGATGACTGCATGGAGCAGCCCAGGGGGAAGGCTGCTCCCAGTTTAATGATGCCTCACCCCGGGTATCAATACATGGGGTGAGGAGGAGGGGGAGGAGAGAGATCTTCCACCCGGCGTGTGGGAGGAAGCGGCCCGCCTCCGCCACCAGGAAGGCCTGGCTCGAGGTGGCAGAGGGGGTCACCTGCGCCACCAACATATCGCCCACCTGCACACAGTGCAGGAGGCGGTCCAATGACCTCAGTAAGTCAGCCACAGTGAGAACACGTAGTCTTTCCCCTACACTCCGTCTGCCACATCACTGCCCCCACCCCACATCTCCTTCGGCACTGCCAACACTACTTTGTCACATCACCCCTCATAACCACTCAAACCCCATCCTCATCTTACCTGCACCTACTCACCTCGCCAGTACTCACCCCGCCACTACCACGCAACCCAATCCTCATACAATCTCATGGCTCTATCCCATACTCATCCTCTTGTGCATCTCTCTCACGGCCAGCCTCACTCAACCTGCCACCACCTGTGCTGCAGCCACAGGGCATGCATCACATTTGTGCAGTAGGCAACGTAAGGCAAACGTGTCGTGAGCATGAAGGGGATGCACAAGGGTGTTTGAGGGTTTGTCAAGGTTGTTACTTATATTGAATTTCAGAACAACTCACATCACACATTATATTGGCACCACTACTGCCATGTCTTCGCCAATCCTGTCCAGTTTGTGCAATAATGCCCGCTCCTGGGTATCACTATGAGGACCCACCACTGATGCCACCCAGTGTGTCACTGCAGAGTGGGTGTAGGTGTATTTGCAGGGCTCTTCTGCGCAGACGACTGAGAGACATCGGCGATGTCCCCGGTTGCACCCTGGAAGGCCGCAGAGGAGAAGTTCGGGAGGGCAGTGGTGACTTTGACAGCGACAGGTAGGAAGATGGTGCACGGGCCAGCCAGAAGCAGCTCGGCATGAAAGAGGCTGCAGATATCCACGGCTACATGTCGAGTGACTCTGAGCCTCCGTGTGCACTGCTGCTCAGAGAGGTCCAGGAGGCTGAGCCTCGGTCTGTGGACCCTGTGGCGAGGGTAGTGCCCTCTGCGACGCATCTCTCTCTGCGGTAGCCCTCCCTCCTGCTGTACAGGTGGATGTGTCACAGCACTCTGTTGTGGAGCTCCACGTGTCAGAGGTGGACGGCGTGGATGGTGAGGCTGGTGATGCTGTTCGCTCTCCGAGGAGGTCATGACTGCAGCTACGGCGGCCCCCATCCGCAAGATGTACATCTGAGGGGGTCCGCAAGGTAGGTACATGACTCCGGACCCCGGGGTAAGTGTGCAGGTTGGTGACTTTGACCGTCAGGAGGAGGGTGGTGGAGGCCAAACTTTGTCCCAAGTGACAGAGTGGCCTCCTGCAATGGGTGAGGGTCTCCCCTCCCCCCCCCCCCCCCCCAACTGTCAAATGGACCTTTGCAGCTGCCACAGGCTGACAGCTGCAACACATCCATTCGATCTGGGAGTGTTTCCCCCAGTGTGGGAAACAGTCCCATGTTGATCCAAAATCTCTCACAGTCCCTTAATCAGGTCAGTCAATGACCTGAAATAGCTACATAAATACTCTCAAGTGGCATCCCGCTGGCTTTAATTGCCTGCGGGATTCCCACCAGCGGGGGCCGCGCTTGCACGCCGGTGCGTCAGCGGGGAACCCGGAAGTGGGCGGGATCGAGGCGGGATCCGGTCGGGATGCTGGATTTCGCAATTTTTGAGGCCCCCCCAACGAGAACGCACCCGATAGCGGGTGCTAAAATCGGGCCCAATGTGTCCATTTCTGGGCACCACACTAGGTGCAGAGGAGATTTACTAGAATGGTATCAGGGATGAGGGATTTCAGTTATGTGGAGAGACTGGAGAAGCTGGGATTGTTCTCCATGGAGCGGAGAAGATTAAGGGGATATTTAATAGAAGTGTTCAAAATTCTGAGGGGTTTTAATAGAGTAAATAGGAAGAAACTGGCAGAAGGGCCGGTAAACAGAGGGGATAGATTTAAGATAATTTAGCAAAAGAACCAGATGGAAGATAAGTTTTTTTCAACGCAGCGAGTTATTATGTTCTGGAATGCATTGCCTGAAAGGGTGATGGAAGCTGATTCAATAATAACTTTCAAGAGGGAATTGGATAAATATTTGAAGGGGAAAAAATTGCAAGGCTATAGGGAAAGAGCTGGGGGAATGGGACTAATTGGATTGTTCTTTCAAAGATCCAGCCCAGGCATGATGGGACAAATGGCCTTCTTCTGTGCTGTATGATTCAATGATAACTCTTGCACTATGTCTTATCCATTGCATTGTTCCATTTATCTGATTTTTCTCCTCCCCCTCTGTGAAGTGCTTTGGAATGTTTTCTACACTCTAAAAAGGAGTGCTATGTAAATGCATGTTGTTGTTTAATTATGTTGGATGATAATTTATTTTGCAAAGAGAAAGAGGGAGAATGAGATGGTTTGAAGATAAAGTCCTGGCAAAGTAAAAGGCAATTGCAGGTGTTTTATACTTGGATACCTCTTCTACAGTCTGTTCATGGGACCTTGTCAGTGATGCAGGCTATAAACAAAAAAAAAACTTTTATTTAAGTCCCCTTTGATTATATAAGCAATAGCCATTTCGATAAAGATTTAAAACTGTTGAAATGTTATATATATCACCAGCATGATCAATACTCCTTCACAAAACTGTATCATTGTTAACCAGCATCATTAAACTCCATTGTTTGAATATATTTCTTTTCCCACAGTGGACCCTTTGGCAATCTGGCTTATGCAAGGATGGTTATTTGTGAACAAGCCTTCATTTTGGCAGCCAACCCAGGTCAAAGCCTTGTTACATGGTGTGCCGTTGGGAAGGATGATTATTCTGGATTTATTTGCTGACAGTAGACCAGCGTATTCCTTCACAGAGTCTTTCTATGGACAACCTTTTATATGGTGCATGTTGCATAATTTTGGTGACAACATAGGAATGTATGGAACAGTGGAAACTATCAATAAAGGGCCTTTTGAAGCTAGGTCTTTTCCAAATTCTACCATGGTGGGTACAGGATTGACACCAGAAGGAATTGAACAGAATGATGTTGTGTATGAGCTAATGAATGAAATGGGCTGGCGCCGAGAGCCTTTAAACCTTACAGAGTGGGTTATGTTGTATGCACAAAGACGATATGGAAAGAAAAATGATCATGCTGTAGCTGCATGGCTGCTCTTATTCCAAAGTGTCTACAATAATACGTTCTATCGACCAGACCACAACAGAAGTCCATTGGTTCACAGACCTTCTTTGAAATTGGATATTTCATTATGGTATAATAAAAGTGATGTTTATGAAGCATGGAGGCAGATGCAAGCAGCTGTTTCTGATCTGTTCCCTAGTGAGACCTTCAGATATGACCTTGTTGATGTGACAAGACAGTCTGTTCAGCTCTTAGTATCAGAATTTTATGAAGACCTCAAGAATGCATTCTTAAACTATTCCATTGTGGGGCTGCAGACTTCAGGAAATGCCTTATCTCATGACCTACTACCTGAGCTTGACAAACTCTTGTCCAGTAACAGACACTTTTTATTGGGTCACTGGCTAGAAACAGCCAGGTCCTTGGCAACAAATGAAAAAGAAGCAGACCTATATGAATTCAATGCTCGTAGTCAAATTACTCTTTGGGGGCCAGGTGGGAATCTTTTGGATTATGCCAACAAGCAGTGGGGTGGTTTGATTAATGACTATTATGCACAGCGTTGGGATCTCTTCGTGTCAACACTTATTAAGTGTCTTAAGATGAGAGTTCCGTTCAATCAAGCCCACTTTAACCAAATAGTCTTTCAAGTGGAACAAAATTTTATCGTAAACAAAATAAGATATCCAGACAAACCAGTGGGAAATACCTTTGAGATTGCAAAAAAGTTGTTCCTGAAATATTATCCCCAGACAATAAAAAGATTTAACTAATGATCCATTCAACATTGACATATAGTCATGTTTAGTTTGGATTAACTTTAAAGAGGAGTAGTCTCTTCAATTGGTCTGCAAAATTCTATATAAAGATATGTACAAGTTACTCCTATGAAGCAAAGACTATACTTTTAAAAAAAAATCTTGATCAGCTACCTGCCAATGCCATTAACCATAAGAAACAAGACTTTAACCTAATTTCCCAATGTTAGGATTTTAATGATCTGATTTTAACTTTGGTAAACTGCTTGTTTTTGCCATTTTCAATCCTTGGGACTTTTTGCATTAGTTGTCCCGAATGCTCTAGTTGTTGAAAATATATTTCCCCATAACCTTGCCAGATATGTGGCGGAAACCCTGATTTACGCTGCACGTCTGAAGTTCTGGTGACTATGTTTAAGCAGTTGTAAGGACATTTCTGGCATATGTTGCCTAAATTGTTGTAACATATGATGTATTGCTTTCTTTTTATCTAAATAATTATCCAATAAAAATAATGGGGAAAGCACTTTGAAAAAATGTAATGTTCAGATGTACGGAGTTTGGTGTGTGATGGAATTGCTCACACATCTCCAATTCATTGCAGTCAATGTCTTTGTATTTAGTCTGTTATAATAAACCTCACTTTATAACTTAAGTTTAACTTGACAAAGATTGAAGTCCATACAGACTTTAATAAGTCTGGCACAGGCATGATGGGCCAAATGGCCTAGTGCTGTAAGATTCTGTGTCTTAACCAGCTGAACCATTGGGGGAGCTTCTTATAAGCTCATGTATTTTTTAGACTTTTACCTTGTGTAAAGTGACGTGTTAGTCAGAATTCATTTGACACCCCAACCCAACAACAACTTGCATTTATATAGCGCCTTTAACGTAATAAAACGTCCCAAGGTGCTTCACAGAAATGTAATCAGACATAATTTGTCACGAGCCATATAGAAAATAGGAGCAGGAGTAGGCCATTCGGCCCCTCGAGCCTGCTCCACCATTCAATATGATCCTCTATCTCAATATCATATTCCCGCTCTCTCCCCATGCCCCTTGATGCCTTTTGTGTCTAGAAATCTATCTATCTCCTTCTTAAATATATTCAGTGACTTGGCCTCCACAGCCTTCTGTGGTACATAATTCCACAGGTTCACCACCCTCTGAGGGAAGAAATTTCTCCTCATCTCAGTCCTAAATATCCTACCCTGTATCCTGAGACTGTGACCCCTTGTTCTGGACCCCCCAGCCAGGGGAAACATCCTCCCTGCATCCAGTCTGTCTAGCCCTGTCAGAATTTTATATGTTTCAATGAGATACCCTCATTCTTCTAAACTCGAGTAAATATGACTGAGTCGACCCAATCTCTCCTCACACGACAGTCCTGCCATCCCAGGAATCAGTCTGGTGAACCTTCGCTGCACTCCCTCTATGGCAAGTATATCCTTTCTTAGGTAATGAGACCAAAACTGTACACAATACTCCAGGTGTGGTCTCACCAAGGCCCTGTATAACTGCAGGAAGACATCCTCACATCTCACGATCCCACTTAGTTTTGTGTCGTCAGCAAACTTGGAAATATTACATTTGGTTCCCTCATCCAAATCATTGATATATGTTGTGAATAGCTGGGGCCCAAGCACCGATCCCTGTGGTACCCCGCTAGTCACCACCTACCACCCCGAAAAAGACCCATTTATTCCTACTCTCTGTTTCCTGTCTGCTAACCAATTTTCAATCCATGCCAGTATAAAGAGATATTAGGACAGGTAACCAAAAGCTTAGTAAAAGAAGTACATTTTAAGGAGTGGCTTAAAGGAGGAGAGGGAAGTGGAGAGGTTTAGGGAGAGAATGCCAGAATTTAGGGCATAGGCAGCTGAAGGCATGGCCGCCAATGGTGGAGCATTTGTGATGGAGCATGGGTGATGGTTTCATCAGCAGATGAGCTGAGGCGGGGGCGGAGACAGGCGATGTTATGGAGGTGGAAGTAGGCAGTTTTGGTGATTGAGAGGATATAGTGTCGGAATAGTAATGGTCTATATTAATGACTTAGATGAAGGGACCGAGTGTAATGTATCCAAGTTTGCTGACGATACAAAGCTAGGTGGAAAAATAGGCTGTGAGGAGGACACAAAGGGATATAGACAGGTTAAGTGAGTGGGCAAGAAGGTGGTAGATGGAGTATAATGTGGGAAATGTGACGTTATTCACTTTAGTAGGAAGAATAGAAAAACAGAATATTTTTTAAATGGTATGAAACTGCTAAACTTTGGTGTCGAGAGTCTTGGGTGACCTCGTACAAGAAACACAAAAAGTTAGTCTGCAGGTACAGCAGGCAATTAGGAAGGCAAATGGCATGTTGGCCTTTATTGCAAGGGGGTTGGAGTACAAAAGTAAGGAAGTCTTACTACAATTATACAGGGTTTTGGTGAGACCTCACCTGGAGTACTGCATACAGTTTTGGTCTCCTTATCTAAGGAAGGATATACTTGCCATAGAGGCAGTGCAATGAAGGTTTTTTTCATTCAATACTGGATGTCGGACAAGTAGCGTGAGAATTCAGGGTCAGCGAAAGGGTCAAGAGAGGTGATCGTGAGGTAGAGCTGGGTGCCATCAGCATGCATGTGGAATCTGACATTGCGTTTTTGGATGATGTCGCCAAGGAGCAGCATGTAGATGAGAAATAGGAGTAGCCAAGGATAGATCCTTGGGACTCCAGAGATAACGGTGTGGGAGTGGGAAGAGAAGCCATTGAAAGAGATTCTCTGGCTACGACTGTATAGATAGGAATGGAACCAGGCGAGCGTAGTCCTACCCAACTGGACAACGGAGGAGAGGCATTGAAGGCGAATGGTGTGGTCATCTGTGTCAAAGGTTGCAGACAGGTCGAGAAGGATGAGGAGGAATAGTTTACCCTGGTCCCAGTCTCTCAGACTGTTATTTGAAGTTGGTTCTTTATAGATACTGTGTGGTACAGGCAATTAGAAGAATCTCATCTTGAACTTGTTCTAAAATTGTTACAGGCTAAAAGATTGAAATATTTTCTTTGCTGACTGTAACAATCCTAAATTAATGAATTTGGATAGTCATAATTCAGTTCTCAGTGAGCATGAGCCCACAGCTCAAAACTACCCATAATCTGGTATTAAACTGGTCCCATCACCTAGGCTGACGGAATAGCTGGTGTGGAAAGTTTGCACTGAGTTTGTGGTTAAGATACTTTGTGTTTGAGTTTTACTTCTGTGTGTTTCTTGTTGTCCTGTTGTGGAGATGCCGGTGATGGACTGGGGTTGACAATTGTAAACAATTTAAAACACCAAGTTATAGTCCAGCAATTTTATTTAAATTCACAAGCTTTCGGAGGCTTCCCCCTTCGTCAGGTGAACGATGTGAAATGAGGGGATGGGGGAGGAGAGAAATGAGGGGATTATGGGGGAAGGAGAGAAATGAGGGAATGAGGGGGGAACGGAGAGAATGAGGGAATGAGGGGGGGAAGGAGAGAAATGAGGGGATTATGGGGGGACTGGGATAGGGACTGTGTTTGATGTTGACATTGGGTGGAAATATTGTTCTATTTGTCAGCATTGGTTTCCTTCATGACCACAAAATTACCTATTTTATGGGGAAAAGGGGAAGCAAATATTTAGCAGTACTAACAAGATTTTGTTCTAGTTTGTCCATTCAAAATATGCTTTGCATTGTTTAATTTTTGTAAAGACCCAATTTACAATATTTACGCTTTGTGATAAAGTCTGTTTTCACAGTAACTGTCATCAGCCTGTTTCTTTGTGTTTGGATGGAGCAAAGTGGACTGGATTAACTCACCCGCAGCCACCCCCATCCCCATCCTCATCATCCCCCCATCCACATCCCCATCATCCCCCCATCCCCATCCCCATCTCCCCCATCCTCATCCCTATCCCGATCCCCATCCCCATCCTCATCTCGATCCCCCCATCCCCATCCTCATCCCTATCCCCATCTCCCCCATCCTCATCCCTATCCCTATCCCCATCCCCATCCCTATCCCTATCCCGAACATCCCCATCCTCCCCCCATCCCCATCCCCCCATAATCCCCTCATTTCTCTCCTACCCCCCTCATTCCCTCATTTCTCTCCTTCCCCCCATAATCCCCTCATTTCTCTCCTCCCCCCCATAATCCCCTCATTTCTCTCCTCCCTTCCCCCCCATAATCCCCTCATTTCTCTCCTCCCCCCATCCCCTCATTTCTCTCCTCCTCCCATCCCCTCATTTCTCTCCTCCCCCCATCCCCTCATTTCTCTCCTCCCCCCCATTCCCTCATTTCTCTCCTCCCCCCATTCCCTCATTTCTCTCCTTCCCCCCATCCCCCTCATTTCTCTCCTCCTCCCCCCATCCCCTCATTTCTCTCCTCCCCCCATCCCCTCATTTCTCTCCTCCCCCCATCCCCTCATTTCTCTCCTCCTCCCCCCATCCCCTCATTTCTCCTCCTCCCCCCATCCCCGCATTTCTCTCTCCCCCCATCCCCTCATTTCTCTCCTCCCCCCATCCCCTCATTTCTCTCCCTCCCCCCATCCCCTCATTTCTCTCCTCCCCCATCCCCTCATTTCTCTCCTCCCCCCCCATCCCCTCATTTCTATCCTCCCCCCCCATCCCCTCATTTCTATCA